>NC_081414.1:497445117-497750344 GCF_030272615.1 Cryptomeria japonica
GGTAATAATGTCTCATTCGAATTAAATGTGTATTTTTTCTAGCAAAATTTGAATTTTCTACTTGATGTAACTGATAGCAAAAATTAAAAATATCATTTTTACAATCTATTAAAATAGAAATTAAACATTGACTATAGAATTTTTGTGTAGAAATTTTAATTCTATGAAATGATTGGTTAAGTTAATTGATTAATAATAAAATTAAATGAATGCAATAGTATCCTACCTTGGCAGGAACTAATAAAAGGAACGTGAATTAGAATGATATTTACTTATGGTACATGCGTATGTTGGATAGTGGGATTGATGCATGGAAATAAATTATATTGTGAGATCTTCTTGAAACCTTGTATTTATTTACATTTCTTTCTGTCATGTGTGTGAAGTAGGGTACCTGTAGCTGCAACACAAACACTCAATAGATCATTACAAGCATGGTTAGAAAATTAAAATCAAATGAAAGATAAACCATAACAAAGTGACCTATCGCCCCCTAAGAGAGGCGAGTATGAATTTTCTCTCAGAGCTAGATGAGAAACCCGAGTGACTTGACTACACCTAGATGGAGGACTTAAAAGGATATGATATGGAAGATAGATGAGTGTATGATTATGCTAGATTGATGTAAGAATCTAATAAAGCTAATGAGATGCATGATTAAGCTAAATGAGAGATTGATTATGCTAGAAAAAGAGATTGATTATGCCATATGATGAACAATTTTGCTAGAAAATGATCAAATTAAGCTAGATCTAAGATACAATTGCCTATAATAACAATGCTTAAATGATAATGAGATGAAATGTTCCTATAATAACAATGCATAAAATGATATGAGATAGGATCCTTTGTGCTCCAAAATGGGGGATATTTATAGGATTTCCAAGGCCAGGGGTGAGGTGGCAGGAATCAACGGTCAAGATTGAGTCTGAAGATATCAAGGGTCAAATTGGAGGAGGTTTGACAAGAGGTTGGAGGGAGGGACACTTGCCATCTCTATGGTGACAAGTGTTAAGGAAAATTTCTCATAAGAGGGCAAGTGTCCAAGGGAGGAGACATGTGGCCTAAGTGCCATGTGTCTCAAGGGGAGTATATCCAACCCATAGGAGGTTAGGATAAGGAGGTTAGGATGTGAAAGATAGGATAGGGTTAGTTAAAACCCAGGGTTAGGTGGAATGGGTTAGGTTAGGGGATGGTTAGGTTAGGTGGTTATAAGTTAGGAGGCATGTGGGTAATTTGAATTTAAAAATTCAAATAATAGGAAAAGGCTAATTAACTTTCAACAACTCATAAGTTGTTTTTCTTTAATTAATTAGGGGATTAGAAGAAATGAATTAAATGGGGGGAGGATTAATTAATTCAGATTAATTAATCAAAGGGGACTATTGAAATGAACCTATTAAATAAATCCTTAGATTTATTAATAAGTAGATGAATGGGGGAATTTAATCAAATTGATAGTGAATTCAATTAAATTGGGAAGGGGGATTAATTAAATAATTTCTTATTTAATTAATTATCTTTAGACCATTTTTAAGTGTATACATTTTGCCCCTCTTTGAAGCAAGGTGTGATGATGCATTGATTCAGAGAATAATCTCATTTTGATGATGTTGATGTGATATTGGTTCAATAGGATTCCCTAGACATTGATTGATATGATGATGCCCCCTCGGGAGATCAATTGAGATAATTGACCTTTGGATTGTTTGAATCTTTACGAAATTGATTTCCCGATTAGAAATGATTTGATTTCTACAACGTTGATTGATGAAAGTGTGAGTTCTTCGATCATTGTGATGTGGTTCTTGATGTGGTGATTGATAGAGTTTGATTGATTGATAAGATTGATTTGATTGAGATCTAGTCTGGTTTTAGGAATGGCACCTCCTGTATAAGACAAAGATGATCAAAGCGTATGGTTTCAGGAATGATATATCTTGTATAAGACATGATAAAAACAACTATTTCCAGGAAAGATACATCCTGTATAAGACATGATAGAATGGGTTAGATGTGATGGATTGATAGAATTGATAAGATTGGTTGGATGAAGAACTGATATTTTGTTGATATCATGTTGTAGGAAGATTCAGATATGTTGATGTGAGTACAGTCAATAACATCTTGGAAGATAGATTGATAATTCCTATGATAAATTTGGTCATGGATAAGGTGAGCTTGTGTGATCCTATGAAAGAATGAAATGCAAGCTAAATGCAAAAGCAAATGCAAATGAACTGCAAGGTTGCTATCTGACCAATCACTGGGTTATTGTGTTGTGTCATTATTGAGCTTTTTAAAAGGTGGGAAGTGAGTGCAAATATCAATGGTATAATTAAACCATGATGACCTAAGCACTACTTTTCTAGATTTTGATATTGCAAGTTAGCACAAGCATCGAGGTATAATTGAACCAAGATGACTTGAGTGTTGCTTGCATAAAACAGGCAGTATTAACCATTTCTATATGCAAATCGGAAATGTCTTTGATGATACTTAGATGATCATGTCTTGAGACAAATTTGCACATATTAATGATTAATTTACAGACAACAAACAAGAAAAATATCACGTTCCTTCCTTGTTCCTCTGGTCAAAGACATCGTGGAGTCACTCAAAAAACATGATAGCGAAAATCAAGATATAAAAGTTGAACCAAAGTTTTAAAATCATTAGTCAAAAGATATCATCCATTAATATGTGTGTGTTGTGCACAGACCGACATGTGATAGGTTGTTGATGGTTGATAAATTGATCTTGTGTTCAACATTGGATGTGTCTCAATTTTGCTTTACAAGAGTTGCCTAACTATTGTTATACCTATTTGATGAAGCTCAAAACGATCAAAATTTTTTGCCCCCAGCTAGGTGCAAGATTTTGTCCCAAGTCTAAAAACAAATTTATTATGATATACCCAATGATCCAAACCAAGGTGAGAAATCACCTGCAATGCCTACGTATGCAAAAAGGCTTATTTGTGGATATGGACAACGCGGATGGAAATGGCTGCAAGCGGAAGGATGCATGAACTAATAGATGGAAGAGCTAGCTGACAAATAGCGCCTATTGTCAGGTTTTCACCAACTATTTTTATTGCACTTTTTCTCATATTTGATTTTTTATTTATTTTTGTGTTCGTTGTTTTTGTATTTTTGTATTTTCCATTGTTTTTGATTTTTCTGCTTTTCCACTTTTTTTTGTATTTTTCTGCTTTTTCACTGTTTTTTGTATTTTTTTGCTTTTTCATTGTTTTTGGATTTTTCTTCTTTTTCAGACATAAAAATTCTTTAGATGCATGCTATTGATGGGTTCTTTGAGTTGATCTTCGTCCTGTGTTGATAGCTGATAGGCTCCTGATCCAAATATTGTTGTGACTATAAACAAACCCAACCAGTTTGGTTCAAACTTCTTGGTGCAGGGCACCTATCACTCCACGAAAATTTTGTTTTGTTTGTAAAGTCTTTTATGTGTCTATCAATTTGTAATAATGGACCAATCATTTGGGACTCAATAGAGCCATGCTTGAGTTGTCCAAACTTTTTTGTGTTCAGGATGCTATTAGCCTAGGAAGTTGTAATGCTAATGTTGATCACTGGTGTAGAACTCTAAATCAGAGTCATCATGTAATAGGGGTCTTATGTATTTTTTTTAGGTATTCTAGGATGCTTAGAGGTCCTTTGGGAGCCCTGTAATACACTTGAATGCAAAGTTGCATCCTAAGTGTAAAAAATGTAAAGTTGCTAAGCAACATTTTGCAATATTTTGCAAAAGTTGCATTTTTTGGATGTTGGCATTGAAAAGTTGGTTCAACCAACTAAATCATGGGGATATAAGACAAAAAAAACTTCATTGTATGGGTTGGAGGATCTGGAATGCAAAAGAAAGTTTTTGTGTTTTAAAGAAATCTTGTCTTTTCACCATTTGACAATTTTTCCTTATTTTTGTTTCATTGTACGGTCCAGTATGGACTGGTCAGAAGTATCTCATCGCAAGGCATGAGATTTTGTTGAATAATATTTCCAAAAAGGTAGATTAGAAAGTTTCATTGTGTTTGGTTGTAGAGATCTAGTCCATTCTCTGAGATTAGGTGTAAAACCCCTGCAAAGTAGGGTTTAAGGGCAAAAATGGCTCTAACCTGAGCATCCATTGATGTCACTAGTTTTAATCATGTGGAATTATAGGTTAGGGTCTATATATAGGTTTAGAATAGGTTGTGTGATTTTGCAAGCCATGGTGGAGGAGCTACAATGAAACCTTAGGCTCACAGCTAGGAGTTGGTGAGTCCAGGAGAACAAGAGATGTGTATTTTAAGAGCACATATGGATTGGTGGAGCCAAAACTAAGACATGGTTGGAAATCCCTATGAATTTTCTTAAATAATCCTTAATTTGTTTATGTAGATGATTTGACTAGTGAAGGGTTTTAAGGCCAAATTTGTAAGTCACCTGGGTAGGTCTAAACCCTTGAAATTAGGATAGTTTTGGTTATCCCTTGTGTACGGATAACCCAGATGCAAATTTGCAATATTGTTTGCAAATATAAAAAGGGTACTTGAATCTGCAAGTTATTTATGGTCTTGTTTAGGGATATTTCAAACTAAGCCCTGAAAACTGCCAATGGATAGCTAATTGTATTAGGCCTATTGGGAGCCGACAAAGACAAAGAGAGATTAGGAAACCTTGGCGATGGGTTTGAAGGTTCTCAAACCCCTAAAATACATTAAATACATTATATAAATTAATTTTGAACACATAGAACCAATTAGTGTATTGTGTTCCTTTGTAGAGGTGATTGGAGCCTTAGGAGTGGAGTTAGAGACTGAGGTGGAATCCTCAATAGGCAGTTAGTTGTCAAAGCTCAGTGGCTATACCTTGGAGGCAAGCCAAAGTGGATCAGACCTTGGAGGTATAAATAGAATAACCCTTACTGAGTGCCATTGGATGGGCTTGAGGAGTTAGAGGGTTGAGTAAGACAAGTAAACCAAGAAGGTGAATAGGATTAGCTCCAAGACTCTCTGCATCACTTCCCTTTCTTTTCTTGATCTGCGTGGTTGCATGGATTTTCCTTTAGTACTAGTTCTCCAACTTGAAATAATCTTGGTTTGACCTTGTGATTGTAACCGTGACACATTATTTGCTGATACACCTTCAAATGATCAAAGGCAATTTGTCTTCATTCATGGATCAATTCTAACTCATGCAGTCTAGATACTCATTGTTCTTCATCTAGGATAAGGAATTTTAATGATACACATAGAGAAGGTATCTCTACTTCTATTGGTAGTATTTCTTTTGATCCATAGACAAGAGAGAAAGGTGTGGTACCTTTTGGTGTGCGGATACTAGTATGACAGACCCATAGAGTAGGGTTCAATTGAATATGCCAATCTCTGCCAACATTATTCACTGTCTTTTTGAGGATTTTTAGAATAGTTTTGTTTGATGCTTCTGCTTGTCCATTCCCTTGTGGATAGTAGGGTGTGGAGAATCTATGTTGGATTTTGAATTTCTCACATAGCTCATGTACATCTTGATTCTTGAACGGTCACCCATTATCAGTAATAATGGTCATGGGTATGCCATAGCGACATATGATGTAATTTAAGATAAATGCAACAATTTTTTTTCCTGTGATATTGATGAGAGGTACTGTCTTAATCTATTTTGTGAAATATTTTGTAGCTACAAGGATAAATTTGTGACCATTAGATGAAGGAGGGTGTATCTTTCCTACTAGATCAAGATCCCATTGGCAGAAAAGCCAAGATGTTGCCAAAGCATGAAGTTCTTGTGCTGGTGCATGAATAAAATTTCCATGGATCTGACATTGTTTGCATGTTTTAGCTATCTAAAAAGAATCTCATTCCATAGTCGGCCAATAATAGCCCAAGCGTATGATTTTTTTCAAAAGAGTAAGACCACTTGAATGAGTGCCACAAATGTCGTTATGGACTTCATTTAAGGTCTTGTCAGATTCTTCTTGCTTGAGACATCGTAAGAGAGTATCGTCTAGACTTTGTTTAAAAAGGGTGTCTATGACAAGAGTATAATGGAAAGATTGGTGAATAAAGTTTCTCTTTTGGTTCTTCAACAAGTCAGGAGGGAGGATATTATCTTTCAGGTACATATAAGTTTGGCCATAGCAGGAGGAATCATGCCCAACAAGGTGACAAATAGTTTGGGAATTAGGACAATTATGTGTAGGGTAAAACAACTCTTCCACCAGGAATTTGTAACGCTCTTGATTTTCCTGTGTTTGAAGGAGAGAAGCAAGTGTTGCCATGGCATCTGCTGCTTTGTTGTCATTCCTTGAAATCTATGAAAAATTTCTTTTGACAAAGTATGTCTTGACATCATCAACCATTTTCTTATAAGGCATTAGCTTTTCATCCTTTGTTTGATAATCGTCATTGATTTGATTTATGATGAGCTAAGAGTCTCCAAAGACCTGTAGCTACGTAATGTTCCATTCCATAGCCATTTTGATACCTGTAACCAAAGCTTCATATTCTATTGTGTTATTGGTGCATGGAAAGCTTAATTTGTATGCCTTTGGAATTGTATGACCTTGTGGTGTAATGAATAGAATGCCCGCTCTTGATCCATGCTGTGTATATGAACCATAAAAGTACAATTGCCATGTCTTTGTGGTGATCATTAGGATATAAATATTGGGGAATTTAATATGTAAAGGATGATAATCTTGAAGTGGTCAATCTGCTAGTTGGTTGGAAATGACTTGCCCCTTGATAGATTTTTTGTCAACATACTCAATATCAAACTCGCTTAGGATCATGATCCATTTTGCTAGTCTTCCTATCAATGTCACCTTGTTGAGGAAATACTTCAATGGATCGATTTTAGCAATCAACTTGATGGAGTGAGATAGTAGATAGTGTCTCAATTTTTTTGTTGGTGAATAGTTGAGATTGTATCCTACTAGTGTTCTTCTAATGTAGTAGATGGCTCATTATTTTCCTTCATTATCGTGTTGTGCGAGTAGAACTCCTAATGATATTTCTGTGGTTGATACATGTAGTAGCAATGAATTTCCTGGAATTGGTGACATGAGGATGGGTGGTTTCATGAGATAGGCCTTGATCTTGTTGAACGCATCCTCACATTGATGGTCCCACTTGAAATTAACTTTTTTTTGATAGATGAGTAAATGGTTGGCATTTATCTGCTAGCTGAGCAACAAATCTTCTGATTGACTGTAGTCTTCCTTGGAGTGATCTTAGTTGACTGATATTCCTGGGAGATGCCATTTCCATAATTTCTTTGACCTTAGTTGGATCAACTTTGATACCCCTATCTGAAACAATGTATCCCAAGAGCTTGCCTGAAGTGACAATAAAGGCACATTTCTTGGGATTGAGCCGTAGTTTGTACTATTCTAACTTGTCAAAGATCTTTTTAAGTATTCATATATGCTCTTCTTTGTTGTATGATTTGGCTAATATATCATCAACATAGCCTTCCATGAATGTATGCATCATGTCATGGAATATCATTGTCATTAATCTTTGAAATGTAGCACCTGCGTTCTTTAGTCCAAAAGGAATGACATTCCAGCATAAAGTACCCCATGGACATGTGAAATTTGTCTTTTCTTGATCTTCAAGTGCTATTTTAATTTGATTGTATCTGGAGAAACCATCCATTAGAGAAAGCATGGAGTGTCCAACAGTTAAATCAACAATGATGTCAATGTTAGGCAAAGGAAAGTCATCCTTTGGACATGCATTATTAAGATCTTTGAAGTCTGTGCATACTCTAATACTTTTATCTGGTTTGGAAACATGAATGATGTTTGATACCAATTGACGATATGCTACATGTCTAATGAATCCTACATCCAGTAATTTTTTCACTTATGCTTTGAGAAGAAGAGCGATATGAGGATGCATTTTCCTTAATTTATGCTTAACAGGTTTGGCTCCTGGACTGACATTTAAGTGATGCATAATAAGATCTAGATCTAACCCTGGCATGTCTACATATGACCAAGCAAAATTGATTTGTCATCATTTGAAGAAGTCTATATATTGCTGCAATTCTTGTGCTGATAGAGCAGTTGTTGGATGTAGAATCTTTGGTTGCTCTATTGTGCCAATGTTAACTCCCTCTATTGGTTCGATCAAAATGGATGACCTTTCTTGATAGTACTCAGGTAAAGTGTCAAATCTCCCATCTTCTGGCACCTCAAGGAGGTTTTTGCCGTTAGATGTGTCCTTTCTTTTTACTTTTTCCTAGTCTAATGTTGCCAATAAATGGTTTTCAACATTAGACCTGATATTGTTTTCTTTATTTTCCTTTTTGCGACTGGGAGATTTGGCACCCACTTCACTGGAAGATGCGTTGTTGAAATTCCTGGTGAAATTTGTTGTGGGTTCGATTGCATTAAGATATAAAGATATGGCATCGTCATTAGGAAAGGTATCAATGGCAGTATGTCTTTCATTTTCTCAATCAATAAGTTTAGGGTGGATTAGAGGTAAGGAGTCCTCAAGTTGAGATGTTTCGAGGGTATTAAGGGTCATGATAGAGATGTCAAAGTTTTCGATATGTACTTCAATGTCTAGAATGGTACTCTCATTAAAATGACCTCTTGCAAGTAGCTCCTGATTATCCTCGATTAAGCCCAAGTCAACTGAATGTGATTCTGATTCAAGTGGGCTAGTTCCTAACATTTTCCTTGCATACATATGAACTACATTGACTTCTACATCTTCTTCAAAGCAAGTTTCTTCAGCTGATTCTTAAGAATGATAGGATTCCCATTCCCATTCATTAGAATTTGTCTCACTTGCGGCTTGTAATCTGCAGATTTGTTTCTTCTATTTTTCTTTCTATATCTTTTCTTCTCTCATATTCAACTTCTTCTGGATTGAGATTGAGTTCTGTCAACCTTTCTATTAGCTCTCCTTGATTTGTACTAGCTTCTTGCTTGTTTTGATTGAGAGCTAATGCTTCTTGGGAGGTGTCTTTAGTTTGTTTTTCTTGTTGATTACAAGCTTGCTTCTTTTGCCATTGCATGTCTACTTGTGCTTGTTGTTTGGTAGATGTTTCTTCCCTTTCAATTGCAAGTTGTTCTTGTCTATTTTCATATTCATCTTGTTATTGACTAGAAGGTGTGTCCTCTTGTAGATTAACTTGTCCATACCCTAAGCCTGATTTGTATGTAGCCTGTTGAGTATGAGGTTGGATAGGTTATGAGATACCTTATTTTCATTTTCCTATAGGGACCTGTTCTAGTGTATCCCATTTTTTGAAGGATGTTGAATCCTTTTCCATATTTTTCAGTAGGTATTCTGACATTATTGATCTTTTGTTGGACTTCTTCATCCCTGTATAGCCACTGTAGCACATCTTTGTCTTCTGTTTCCTCTAATAAGGTTCCAACACTAACAAATGCTCCATCAAATGTTGGAAGATGTTTCACAATTGGTTGTTGTTTAGAGTTTGATGGTTTTCCATAGGATTTAGGAGAAAGTGGTAATTGTGATATGGAATATTCTCCATTCCCTTGATCTCTTAGTTGCATTTGTTTTTCCATACTTGATAAAATTGAGGCAAATGATTTTTCTTTGGATTGTATGTTTGAAGATGATGCCTCTCTATTATGAGGAACAATGACCTCCTGAGTTGGTTTTAGATTACAGCAGTACTGAAATGGATTTCAATCTGCTGAGATTATGATTTCCTACCCATTATAGGGAAATTTCAAGCACTGATGATATTTTGATGGAATAGCTTGTATGTCATGTATCCAGGGTCTTCCCAAGAGTATGTTGTATGATAGATCCAAGTCTAGAGCTTGACATGATGTATCTTTTTGCAAAGGTCCCACTCTGATGGGTAATATCAAAATTCCTTTAGAGGAATGCTCTTCTTCATCATATGCTTTGATTGTTATCTTTATCTAGGGATCCACTACCTCTTCAGAATATTCTAGAGCACACACAAGACTCAATGAGAAAATGTTTAAGCCATCTCCCCCATCTATTAGGACACGTTTAACATGCATCTTGTGAATGAGGACTTCAATATGCAAGGGAGCGTTATGGGGGTTTTGCAAGGACATGTCATCTTCTTCAGTGAATGATAAGCAGTGAGGGGTTGTGAGATGTCCCACCATGGTTTGTAATTGGTCTATATTAGGATCTTTGGACACAGTTGTATCTACTAATGCTCTTTCAAGGATTTCTTTGTGTGCAGATGAAAGCTTTAAAAGTTATAAGATGGATATTTGCACGAAAGTTTTTTGTAATTGATCCACTAGACTATATTGTTTTGCAGTAGATGATGTGTTAGTTGTAGGACCCGACAAAACAACTTTAGCTTTGCTTCTGTGATAGCAAGAGAAAGTTCTTGATGTTGTTTCTCTTTAACCACAATCACATTTGCCACATTGTCATATGCATGAGCATAGTTCACCTTTTCTTTACCTTTACCATTATGTGATGCTGATAATTCACCCTTCTCATAGTTTGGAAGCGGACTTTTGAAAGTTGTATGAGATTCATTTGTCGTATGTCCATCCATAGTTATTACTCTATTATCAATCAAATCTTGGATGACATGTTTCAACCACTGACAATTATCCATGTGATGTCCCTGTTGGCATTTTGAGTTTGTTGGCATTTTGCATATAGATTGCATTAATGATATGTTGTCATTGATGTCAATTGAACCGGTACATTTGGTATTCATGTTATTGCTGATATTGTTATTTTTTATATTGGCTAGTAACTTGTAAGAAGAGCTTTGTGGAAGAAGTTGTAAACCGGTATGTAAAAGTTTGTGAGTTGAATCGGTGAACCAGTGTAAAGGGTTAAAACTTTCTAAGAAATGTAACTGATAAACCCTATCAGCTGTTGAACCCTAACCGATCAAGTTTGTTGGTTTATTACCTGATAAGTGGCAATGATGGAGACATGTGTGATTATTGTATAAGGATAAGTTTAAATTATTTTGGCACATTTGTTTTTTGTCTAGGGAAGGAGAAAAGTGGATTGCATTTAATGCCCATTGCGTGATGAGTTACAAAGTCCAATGAAGTAGTGATCATGGAGTGGTTGGAATTT
This sequence comes from Cryptomeria japonica, assembly GCF_030272615.1. Classification (NCBI taxonomy): domain Eukaryota; kingdom Viridiplantae; phylum Streptophyta; class Pinopsida; order Cupressales; family Cupressaceae; genus Cryptomeria; species Cryptomeria japonica. The sequence continues at coordinate 497,456,210 of NC_081414.1, forward strand.
TCTTGAAGAATGCGAAGAGATTGTCATGATTTCTAATGGTCAAGATTGTACTGACTTGTTTGTAATCTCAATGATGAGAATTAGATTTTTGTTGTGTTACTGACCTAACTGATTTGTATTTAATGCCGATGAAGTTGTTTGTAAAGGTTGTTGGCAAGATTCATTGAAACTTGTTAAGTGTGTAGTTTCCTAACCAGTGAATGGATCTACCCTTTGAGTGAAGGTAGATTGAAGCTTAGAAGGATTTGATCAAGAAAATGTAGTGCTACTTAGACAGATCAAGAAAACCTATTGTTTTCTAACAATACAACAAAAGTGAAATCCCTTAACCGGGTAAGCTCTAAAAATCTTGGTTACTCATTAAATCCTCTAACAAGGTGGTCCATTAGCTTGGATTCTTAAATCCTCCAGCGAGGTTACTCCTAACAGGGTATTGTGATTTTCATCATGGCATATTTGTAAATCCCTTAACCGGGTGATTCCTAATCGGAATTAGTTCTTAATAGGACTTATTGTAAAGCTTTAACAAGCTTGGCTCCTAACAGGGCAAACTTCAAAAGATTTCAGATAGCTATCCTTGTGAGTCTCATCTCACCGTGGTTTTTACCTATTTGGGTTTTCCACGTATAAACATTTGTGTCAAGTGGTGAATACTTTTGTGGTTATGATCTTATTTGTTGATTTGGTTAACTTCTTATAAGGCATGGTAAGTAGAAGCATTCAAAGATGAATATGTTGAGTTATGATTAAGCATTGTTGATGTTTACAAGATTGAAGTTGTTTACTATTAAGTTGTCATAATAGTTAAACCGGTTGATGTCAAGTATTCTTATGAATATTGATCTTGACTAAGATATGTTTACTTTGTGTGACTGAGTTTGAGATTGGGAAATTTGTATCAGTTTTTCAATATACCGATTCACCCCCCCCTCTCAGTATTCTACGAGATGCTTATTCTTTCATCATACCATCAATTGGTATTAGAGAATATAAGGTCCTCTTAATCTAAAATCCTAATAGCTTGAGGAAAAGATCTTGTAGATCATGATGAAGAAAGAAGGTCCAAAGTTCAACAAAGATAACTATAGAATATGGAGTGAAATAATGAAGATTTACATTAAGAGTTTTGGTAGTCAGATTGGGATCATAGAGAAAATAAGTATATTACACCTACTAGACCCCTGACTGATGATCAAAAGAAAGAACAACAAGAAAATCACCAGGCATTAGAGGCTATTATCAGTTCCCTGTCTGATGTTGAATATGTAGATGTTCATGGTCTTGAAATTGCATATGAAGTATGGAAGAAATTAGAAGAGATTTATAGCGGTGATGAACATGTTAAGATTGTCAAAGAAGAGAGTTTAAGAGGAAAGTTTGATGACATGAGAATGTCTGAAGGTGAGAATATCTAGCTATATGGTCAAAGGATTAAAGAGATAGTCATAGAGATAAAGAGTGCAGGAGGGAAAGTGGAAGATGCCACAATAATCAATGAGGTATTGAGAACCTTGCTACCGGTCTATGCTATCTGAGTTGCAGCTATTCAAGAGCTGAAATCCATTAACAAGACAAAGGTAACTCTTGACTCTCTTATTGGCAAACTTACTGCTTTTGAACTAAATGGCTATGATGGTAGTGTACAGAAATCAAAATCTGCATTCATAGCTTCTATTTCTAACCCATCTATGAGAAGAAGTAGAGATACTAGCCATAGCTATGAATCTAGATCCAGTAGAGATGCTGATGATGAAGACAACTTAGTGGAACTTGAAGCATTGTTGGCAAAGTGACTCCCTAGAGGCACTGGTAAATATAGAGGTAAGCTACCTTTAAAATGTTTTGCATGCAACAAGATTGGTCATATAGCAGCTAATTGCCCTAATGGTGAAAATGAATACAAGAGAGACAAATTTAAGAAGTATAAGGGTAAAGGCAAGAGAGATTGTCTTGTAGCTATTGGCAGTGGTATTATTGATGAAGAATCTGATGATGATGCTAATGAAGATATTGTGTTTGTAGCTATTAAGGAAGAAATATCAGATCAGAAGGAACTAGTATCCAAAATGGATAACTCTGATGATTGGATTATTGATAGTGGTTGTTCACATCACATGACCGGTGTTCGGATCAAATTTCTTTCCTTGAAGGAATTTGATGGTGGTGTTGTCAAATTTGGAAATGACTCACCCTGTATGGTTAAAGGTAAGGGAATTATTTCTCTTAATGGGAAGAGCAATGCTGACGATGTCTATTTGGTTGAACTCCTAAAGAACAATCTTTTAAGTGTGGCACAACTTAATGACATAGGGTACCCACTGGAGTTTAGAAATGGAATGTGCAAATTCTTTGGCAACAAAGGTGACTTGATTGCAACTAGGAAACAAACCAGAGGTAATCTGTTTCATCTCAATCCTAAAGTTAGCAACTATTTGATTGCAAAATTAGATGATAGCTGGCTTTGGAATAGGATATTTTGTCATATAAATTTTGACAATATTGTTAAAATAAGCAAGTCTAAGACAATAAGAGGTCTGCCTCAGCTAGACAAACTAGTTAATGCTCTTTGTAAATAATGTCAAATAGGAAAGATGACTTCTTCAACTTTCAAGAGCAAGTCCTTCTCAGTAGAGCACTTGTTAGATTTGGTTCATACAGATCTATGTGGACCAATAAGAACAAGAAGCATTCAAGGTGACAAATACTTCATGATCTTCACTGATGATTGTTCAAGGATGATGTGGGTCACATTCTTAAATGATAAGAATGAAGCTTTTGGTAAATTCAAGGCATTCAAAGCCTTAGCTAAGAAAGAGAGTGGCAAAAAGATAAAATGCCTAAGAACAGATCAAGGTGATGAATTCACTTCTGTGGAGCTCACTAAGTATTGTGATGATAATGGTATCAAGCAGCAACTTTTTTCACCAAGGACACCATAACAGAATGGTATAGCAGAGAGAAACAACTGGTCAGTGGTTGAAGCTGCTAGGACTATGTTGATACAAGGAGGTGTAGCAATTTTTTTTTGGAAAGAAGCTGTAAGTACAACTGTTGACTCAATGAATTGAGTTCTAGTGAAAAGAGGTAAGGACAAGACCCCATATGAGTATTGGTATGGGAGATCACCTGATGTTAGCTATTTTAAGATATATGGAAGCAAATGTTTTATTAAAAGAGGTGATTACATAAGAAAGTTTGAAGCTAAGAGTGATGAAGGCATATTTCTTGGCTATTCCACCAAGAGTAAGGCCTATAAATGCTTCAACAACTAGACAAAAAAAATTGTTGAGAGTGCTGATGTTCGTGTAGATGAATGTCCTAAAGTTTTAGAAGGAACCAGTTTTGAGAAGAAGGATGAAGATCCTTGTATTTTGCTTTTAGAACCTAAAACTGTTAAATCAAAACCGATAAAGAAAATCCTGATGCACTTGTTCAACCGGAACAAATAAATTCAGAGGAAGATGATAATGAAGAAGTTGAACCTGAAGAGAATGATCATGTTATTCCAAGGTATGTGAGACTGAATCACAGTCCTGAATAGATAATTGGAGATAAGAATGTTGGTGTACTAACTAGGAGAATAAGAGAGAACTCTTGCATGATCTCCACCTTTGAACCTAGAAGTGCTAAGGAGGCATTTGGTGATGATCATTGGGTGAAAGCTATGGAGGAGGAGTTGGATCAAATTGAGAAAAACAACACTTGGAACCTGGTACCCTGACCGGTAAATAAGAATGTTATAGTTACTAAATGGGTGTTCAGAAACAAGTTAAATGAAGATGGTGTTGTAATTCACAACAAGGCAAGATTAGTATGCAAAGGTTATGCACAAGGAGAAGGAGGGGATTATGGAGAAACTTTTGCACCAGTAGCAAGACTGGAAGGTGTCAGAACATTGCTTGCATTTGCAACTCATAAGAAGTTCAAGGTATACCAGATGGATGTCAAGTCTACATTTTTGAATGGGATACTGGAACAAGAGGTTTATATAGAGTAGCTTGATGGTTATGCATTGATAGAAAATGAAGACATGGTATGCAAATTGCATAAAGCTTTGTATGGATTAAAGTAGGCACCCAGAGCATGGTATGAATGACTTCATACTCATCTGATGAAGATAGGCTTTGCTAGAACCAGTGATGATAGAAATATTTATCTCAAGTCTGAAGGAGGTGAAATACTAGTCAGTGAAGTAGTTGTTGATGACATTATATTTGGAGGTAATGATGACATGAGTAATTGTTTTGCAGATGAAATGAAGAATGAATTTGAGATGTCATTAGCAGGGGAAATAATTTTTTTCATAGGCTTGTAGATACAACAGATGAAGAATGGTATTTTCATTACTCAATCCAAGTATGTGAAAGAGGTTTTTAAGACTTTCGGTATGAGTGGTTGTAAACCAGTTGGAACCCCAATGGTCACAGGTTGTAAATTGTCCAAGGAAGATGCATCTAAGTTTGTAGATGAAAAAGAATACAGGTCAATGATTGGAAAATTACACTATGTTGTTCACAGTCAACCGGATATTGCCCATGTAGTTGGTATTGTTGCTAGATTTTAGAAGAATCCAAAGGAGGCACATCTGATGGCAACCAAAAGAATTTTTAGATATCTGAAAGGTATTGTTGACTATGGGTTATGGTATCCATATAGTGGAAATTTTGATTTGAAAGCATACACAGATGCTGATTGGGCAGGAAATATCGATGACTGAAAAAGTACTACCAATGGAGCATTCTCTTTAGGAAGAAGGCTAGTTTCATGGAGTAGTAAAAATCAGAGTTGTACTTCACAACCTACTACTGAAGCTGAGTATGTAGCAACTTATATGAATTGCAAACAAGCTATGTGGATGAGACACATTTTGGAAGGTTTGAAGATGGAAATCTCAGAACCAATAAAGATTTTGTGTGATAATACAAGTGCAATAAAAAATTTAATTTTTTTTTTTTGCATGCAAGGACTAAGCACATTGAATCGAAATATCACTTCTTGAGGGAAAAAGTTCAAAGTAAAGATGTTATCTTCGAGCATGTTTCTACCAAGGAGAAGCTTGCAGATATCTTTACCAAACCTTTGCCTAAGACCACTTTTGAGTGTCTTAGAAGTCAATTGGGGGTTGTCCCTCTTCATGAAGTTAGTTGAGCATGATGCTGATTGCATCAGTCCCTGAACCACTTGCAAAATTTTACATGGATTAATGAAGAAGTGAATGTATTCCACAGGGGGAGCATCAAGTTGCAAAATTATATTGATGCACGGTGAGAGCATAATTACATTTTCTTTTTACTTTCACTTTGGCATTGCTGTCAAAGGGGGAGAAGAATTATGTCTCTGATTAGGTGAACCAACGGCAAGATGAAGACAGATAGTAGCAAGGTGAATACTTGGTAATGTAAACCAGGATTCCTATCCAGTAGCAAGCTGAAGACAAACAACAACAAGGTGAATTCTTGGTAATATAAACTAGGATTCATATTCACCAATCTCAGTAGTAATCAGAGCTACTGATAATTGTATTGCCATCAATGCCAAAGGGGGAGATTGTTAGCATTTTGCATATAGATTGCATTAATGATATGTTGTCATTGATGTCAATTGAACCGGTAATGGTATTCATGTTATTACTGATATTGTTGTTTTTGATGTTGGCTAGTAACTGGTAAGAAGAGCTTTGTGGAAGACGTTGTAAACTAGTATGTAAAAGTTTGTGAGTTGAACCGATGAATCGGTGTAAAGGGTTAAACCTTTCTAAGCAATGTAATCGGTAAACCCTATCAGCTATTAAACCCTAAATGATAAAGTTTGTTGGTTTATTATCTGATAAGCGGTAATGATGGAGACACGTGTGATCATTGTATAAGGATAAGTTCAAATTGTTTTGGTGCATTTGTTTTTTGTCTAGGGAAGGAGCAAAGTGGATTGCATCTAATGCACAATGTGTGATGAGTTACAAAGTCCGATGAAGTGGTGATCATGGAGCGGTTGGAATTTTCTTGAAGAATGTGAAGAGATTGTCATGATTTCTAATGGTCAAGATTGTACCAACTTGTTTTTAATCTTGATGATGAGAATTAGGTTTTTGTTGTGTTACCAACCTAACTGATTTGTATTTAAGGTCGATGAAGTTGTTTGTAAAGGTTGTTGGCAAGATTGATTGAAACCTATTGAGTGTGTAGTTGCCTAAACAGTGAATGGATCTGCACTTTGAGTGAAGGCAGATTGAAGCTTAGAAGGATTTGATCAACCAAATGTAGTTCTACTAAGACAGATCAAGAAAACCTGTTGTTTTCTAACAATTACAACAGAAGTGAAATCCCTTAACCAGGTAAGCTCTAACAAGCTTGGTTACTCATTAAATCCTCTAACAAGGTGGTCCATTAGCTTGGATTCTTAAATCCTCCAGCGAGGTTACTCCTAACAGGGTATTGTGCTTTTCATCAAGGCATATTAAATCCCTTAATCAAGTGATTCCTAACCGGAATTAGCTCTTAATAGGACTTATTTTAAAGCTTTAACAAGCTTGGCTCCTAATAGGGCGAACTTCAGAAGAGTTCAGATAGCTATTCTTGTGAGTCTCATCTCACCATGGTTTTTACCTATTTGGGTTTTGCACGTGGTGAATGCTTTTGTGGTTATGATCTTATTTGTTGATTTGGTTAACTTCTAATAAGGCATGATTAGTAGAAGCATTGAAAGCTGAATATGTTGAGTTATGATTAAGCATTGTTGATGTTTACAAGATTGAAGTTGTTTAATGTTAAGTTGTCATAACAGTTAAACCAGTTGATGTCAAGTATTCTTATGAATATTGATCTTGACTGAGATATGTTTACTTTGTGTGACTGAGTTTGAGATTGGGAACTTTGTATCAGTTTTTCACTATACTGATTCACCCCCCCCCCCTCTCAGTATTCTATTGGATACTTATTCTTTCATCATACCATCAATCTCTTGTTTCGATGAAAATTGCAATAATAGTTGTCATTCCACCAAGAGGGTTTTACTTGAGGTTCAAAGTTCCTTCCTTCTAGCAAAGTAATAAATTTTTTTGTGAGAAGTGTCTTTAATGTGGACCCCAGTGGTTCACCAATGTTTGTAAATTTCCTTCGAAAGAAATTGTTGAAAGTTGATTTTTGGTGGTTGTTGTTTTGTTGCACTGCAGCTGAGTGATTGGATAAACTGAAAACTGGTTGCTTTGATTTTATACTGTTGTTATCCACTATCCCATCATTGACGGCATTTCGATTTCTATTCCAAAATTTTGGATTATCATTGTTGTTGTTGCTAGTATTTTTGTTAGGAGGATTAACTCCTTCTTTGTATAGTTTCAACTCACCCTTCTTTACCATATCTTCTTCCATTCTGATTCCAATATCAATCATCTTTTCAAAATTTTGATGGCATTGTATTTTTAGATGATAGCTTATTTTTCCATTTAGGTTGTCGATGAATATTTCTATTTTCTCATATTCTGACACCATTCGAGGATATCGTGAAGCTAACCGTCTCCATCTCTGTAAAAATCTCATGAAAGGTTCTCCATTCTTTTGTTTAGTATTACATAGGTCTATCATTGTGACCTCATGTTGAATGTTGTAAGAGTAATGTGAAACAAATTTATCCACCAATTCTATGAATGATCTAATTCCAGGTGGAAGTTTGGAGAACCATTCCATAGCTAGTTCACTTAAGCTCTTTGGAAATAATCTCATCAGGTATGTATCCTCATGTGCAAACTCCATACTCATTGTGCAAAATTCTCTTATATGATCCTGGGGATCATTTCTTCCATTATATTTATCGTATTGAGGATTTTCACAACCTGTAGGAAATGGTGTCATGTTTAGATTTATGTTGAATGGTTAAGGACAAATTTATTGAAGCGAGTATCTTCTAGTAGTTCCTCTCTACATATCTTGAATCTATGTTTGCAACGTTTGTATTTGTTGTGTAAGAGCTGTGATAGGATTTTCAACATGATTTGTTCTTGTATAACCATGAGTTTGCATTCTAGTATGATCTTGATCTCTTCTTGTATCATCTCGACTCTTTCTTGTGTCCTCATAAGATTTAGTTTTGTTGAGAATTTCTACATCATCCCTTTTGGGAACATAAGTTTGCTCATTAGTTCTTGTGTTATTAGGAATTTGATGCTTCATCCTTTTTGTGTCCAAAAATATCCTCATGTCATTCGTTATCATGGAAAGGGTCACTTCTCTTTTGTCCTAAATTGCTCACATCAAAATCTTGGGGGAGTGTAGGACCAGATTTTGCTAACACAAGGAAGGATTTTTCTTTTTCTCCCTCCAATATTTTCTCCATAAATTTATCGTATTTAGGATCTAGTTTGATTTCTCTGATATGTTGATCTGTTACCTCTTATTCTTTTATTTCATTTTTTGTGTTCCATGTTCCTATAATCTTCAGTTATTTCAAATGTTTCGATTTCTGTTTCGGTGATCTTTCGTCTCTGCGGTCTAGTTAAAACATGCATACATGTGTGTTGAGTATTGTGCAAGGATTTAATTGTCTAGAAGGTGTTTCAATAAGTGACCAACTATCAACATAGATATGATAGAGTGATATGACATGAAAAGACAAGTCAAGTATTTGAACGTTTGCAAGTTTTTCAATCTTCGGTTTGGAGTGCAATGATGATGATTTTGATAAAACCAAGTCCAATAGAAACGATATATCCTACGATGTGGGACAAGGTTATCCTGACCAAACATTGTAGTTTTGTGATAAAGGATGATAGATCCTAATGAGAAACTATGTTTGAGTGATTAGTTTATCAAAGAAGGTGATAATGAACTTTGAGATGTTAGATCTTGAACTTGTTGAAGCTGAATACTTGAAAATATTGAGGTGTCTATTTCTAGAATCTGATTTGATAGAAGATAACTTGACCGAGCGAACCAAGAAGACAATCTAAGTACAAAATGACAGATATCAGGTGTTTATGCTCATTGTAAATTGACCAAGAAAACATGACAGATCTGGAAAAGACATGCAAGAAGACAGCTCTGGACTGACAGAGACAGAAATTTGTATGACAGTTTATACAATCCCAGACGATAATTTAGGGAAACCCATAAGATAAACTAGAAATATCACACGACAAAGGCATAAAATCGTATGACACTTTCCACCGAACCAGACGATAAATATTAACAAATAAGCCTCTGCTAATTTGACTCGTATGACAATTCCCACAAAACCAGATGTTAAACTAGCTTTCTCATACGATAAACTAGAAAGCTCGTACGATTGAGGACAAAACATAGACAAATTTTTTTCTTTGATAGATTTTTGACCAAAAATGTTTGATGTTTTGAATATGTTTTCGAGTTTTAAATGTCTAATTTTATGTTTCAGGGATGAAAACACAACAAACACGTGATATGATAAGTGACGTCAAGCACAACACACTAAATCCTAAGTAAGTTGGCTAAGAGAGAAAACCTTTGCTTGCAAACTTAGGTAGACACCCAATAGCTAATCAGAATACGACTGCTGAGTGTCACACAATGGATTCTCAATGCCATATTATCCAACTCCAAATGCTAATGGGGGCACGATATGGCAAGTGTCTTGGGAGAGTTACTATCTCTCTTGCACAAAGATTATCCCCCTTTCAGAGGTGAATTGGGTAGCTTCTCTCTTAGGGTTCATAGTAAAGATTTCCATTTGGAATTACCCCTTGCAGTCGCACAAGCGCGATTGAGGCCTATAGCCCAACAAGGTACCGAAACAAGAAGTAGTCACGCAAGCATGATTGAGACTGCAAGGCCCTACTAAATGTACGATATGAGAGATCCTAAAAGAGAAGACTCAAATAATCCCATCCTCTGAGACTTTAATCCCAAGAGGCCTATTTTTTAGAGTGAGTCGGAAAGCTTAGGTTTAGCTGTACTCACTTGGGTCGTTCTCACATGGTGATTACTTTTTCCCACTGTGATAGGCCCGCTAAAGGTATTCAAATCTCAAACATAGAAGTGCTTCAAGGGTTGGGATTTTTTATTGTCCAAATGGACAAGAGAATACTCTCCTGCCTTTTAGACAACTTCTCAGACATAGAAAACAAGATGTTCTTTAACCATTAGAAAAATAAGTGTGCCTAGAAAACTTAAAAATACACAAAGTCTTGTTGATTTTCCTTAGGCAACCTGGAAAATAAATATGCTAGTAATCGAGAAATTGAATCTTTGGCAAGCGTAATATTCGACAAACATCCTGCAAAAATGAGTTAGGCTGCTAGGAAAATCAAAATTAGGCAAGGGTTAGCATTAGTGATATCAAATTCCAAGCACAAAAACCCTAAAATGCAAACTGCTTTGAAAACACAGAAGTAGAAATTCGTATGAGTATTATCACTTGATTGTATGAGTATTCTCATATACCCGTACAAGTGCACAAAGAAACTCGTACGGTACTGTAAAGGTACTCGTACGTCATTCTAAAATGGGCTCGGCTAGAAACCCATGAGATTGAAGATTTGATGATGAGAGGGCAAGAAATTAGATTTCTTGCCCCACGGTGGGCCCCAAAATGTCATGTGTGTGAAGTAGGGTACCTGCAGCTGCAACAAAAATACTCAATAGATTATTACAAGCATGGTTAGCAAATTTAAATCAAATGAAAGATAAACCATGACAAAGTGACCTATCGTGTATTAAGAGATGCGAGTATGAATTTGTTCTCAGAGGTAGATGAGCAACCCCAGTTACTTAAGTACACCTAGATGGAGGATTTAAAAGGATATGATATGCAAGCTAGATGAGTGTATGATTATGCTAGATTGATCTAAGAAGCTAATTAAGCTAATGAGATGCATGATTAAGCTCAATGAGAGATTGATTATACTAGAAAAAGAGATTGATTATGCCATATGATGAACAATTATGCTAGAAAATGATCAAATTAAGATAGATCTAAGATGCAATTTCCTATAATAACAATCCTTAAATGATAATAAGATGAAATGTGCCTATAATAACAATGCATAAAATGATATGAGATGGGATCCTTTGTGCTCCACAATGAATATTTTTAGGATTTCCAAGGCTAGGGGTGAGGTGGCAGGATTCAACGGTCAAGATTGAGTCTGAAGATATCAATGGTCAAATTGGAGGAGGTTGGAGAAGAGGTTGGAGGGAGGGACACTTGTCATCTCTGTGGTGACAAGTGTCAAGGAACCTTGCTCATAAGACGGCAAGTATCCAAGGGAGGAGACATGTGGCCTAAGTGCCATGTGTCTCAAAAGGAGAATATCCAACCCATAGGAGGTTAGGATAAGGAGGTTAGGATGTGCAAGATAGGATAGGGTTAGTTAAAACCTAGGGTTAGGTGGAATGGGTTAGGTTAGGGGATGGTTAGGTTAGGTGGTTAGAAGCTAGGAGGCATGTGGGTAATTTGAATTTTAAAATTCAAATAATAGAAAAAGGCTAATTAACTTTCAACAACTCATAAATTGATTTGTTTTAATTAATTAGGGGATTAGAAGAAATGAATTAAATGGGGAGAGGATTAATTAGTCAAAGGGGACTATTGAAATGAACCTATTAAATAAATCCTTAGATTGTTTTTTATTTTTTATTTATTTTTAGTAGGTAATAGGCCAAAGCCACAATATTTTGAATTATTATTATGTTTGATTAGATTGACCCTAGACCTTCCCCATTTTTATGGAAGGCCAAGAGTCACAACTTATAATTCATTTTAGATGTCCCTATTGGGAATTGAACTTGGGTCTCCACAGTGAGAACCCAATGTTTTAACCAATTAAGCTCAACCCCTTGGACTAAATCCTTAAATTTATTAATAAGTAGGTGAATGGGGGAATTTAATCAAATTGCTAGTGAATTCAATTAAATTGGGAAGGGGGATTAATTAAATAATTGCTTATTTAATTAATTATCTTCATACCATTGTTAGGTGTATACATTTTCCAATGAAGCATTGATTTTACATGTTGATTTGAATAGTTATTTTTTTCATTCATGTTGGTTAGTAAACCTAATTTAAGAGGAAAAAACTTAGAAAAACCTAGTAGTGTTTGGTACAAATGGTGCCCCTAGCTTTCATTTACAGGCAATTCCATCTATCAACTAATAAAGGTACAACAACTATGTTTGTGTCATCATTTTCTATAAATCACTAGGGAGTAATTAGGGATATTATGGAGTTAAAATCTAAGGGGCCCAAAATCCCCCTTAGATCATAATCTAATAAGATAATTCCTAATGAACATTTATCTACCAAAAAAAAAATAGAAAACCCCAATAGGGCTTGGATGTTTTTAATTATTCAAATTTATTATTAATTGGATGTTATGATCTTTTAGTTCGATACTTGGGTTAAGAGGGATGTGATCATAAGACTAGGACCCTGATGAAATTAGGTTAACAAGCAAGGGGCCACCATTGAACTTTTGCTTAATGAGCTTCCCAACATGGGTAGAAACTATATAAAAATTATATAGGAAAATGAATCTAGAAAGGGTTGCCAATACAGTTTACATCGAACTGAGTTAGAAAATAGAACTACATAGGACTTGATCTGTTTTGGAAGCGGTGTATGTAGGCAGTCTAGGGATGGAGTGTGTTCCAAGTACGTAAGAAATCAAGGATGGGGTTTATGAAAGTCATGTGTTAATAAATATAACTTAAGGATGGATTATTTCACTAAAGGGGACTACGTTAAAAATCTCTAATATAAAGATAAGATAAAATATATTCTTTGTATACTCAAAAGGATCTTGAAGGGATCACTTGTTTCCCCATAGGCCATTGACCAAAATTTTGAGGTGGGATTAAAGTTGGATATACTCTCTTCTCCTAAAAGACAAACCTCGATGCACTTCTAGTAGGAGGTGTACTCTTGATAAGAGAATGGTTTATGATGATGGACTGTCGCTATTTAAGTCTCTAGCCAAAGCATTATGTTACCTATCATGTTTGATGGGTAGATGCCATCTTGTATGACAGATGGATTCCTACCCTTGATTAATGGTGTAGTGTCATAAATTGTAACCCCTTACAATTTAACACTCCTACTTTATTATTTCTCCTTTTAGCTCTTTTTGAAGCCTATTTCTAGCTTTGCCCTATAAAACTGATGTAATATGATGATATAATGATTCAAATCCTTGTTGTGAGTCTATGTACACTAGAACCACCTTTGTTTCACCCCTTTCTGCATGGAATAGGGTGCTAGGTGCCATAGTACCCTCAGTTTCCACCCATTTTTAAATATGTCAGTGTACCGATTCCTGCCAATTGATTCTCGATCCTGATTTTGATATGACTATTGGAGGTCAGCCTAATTTATGAAATACCTTGTGAACCCTATATGAGAATCTTTTCTAATTCATTTTCATCCTTAATGATTCCATTGTTAGGATTCCCACAGATACTGAGAGGGGGGGGTGAATCAGTATCTAACCGGTGATTAGAATTTCTTAACTTAAAACATGTAGAACATATTATAATAGTGTACCGGTATGTAAGAAATAATGCAATAAACAGAAATGAAAGTAACTACATAAGAAACACACCATAACACAATGATTTAATGAGGAAACCTGGTGTGGGAAAAACCTCGGTGGGATTTGTGACCCACAATATTCACTTACTGGCCAATAAGAGAATATTACTGCTACAAGAGGGGCCTGCACATGCAGGAAGGCTAACTGCCTAGAGCTCACTGCTCAAACACAAAATGAGAAGTCTCATTGACTTACAATGATGGATTATACAAATCTAATATCTTGTACTGCTTTACAATAGCATCTATAATGCCAGATCTAGTACCGGTTTCTGCTCTGTTCTTTACATAAAACCTTAACCTATATTTTGCATAATAGGTCTACCTAATATCTTTTCTTATCTCCTTATCACTTACAAAATGTCTACAATGATCTCTCTTATATATAAGAGTCATTTTACAACTTGCCAAGTCGGCTTACAAAGATTTTACAATAATAAACAAAATATAATATAACAAAAATCCTGTCAGCCTTTGTGCCGGTATACTTCCTTTCTCTGCCGGTGCCGGTGGTCTAAGTGTCGGTGTAGAGTCTGATCTTGCTAGTGCCGATGTAGTGTAATGCCTTGCTAGTGCCATAGGATTGTAAGGTTGCCATCAATGACAAAACCTTCAATCACCTACAATGTCTCATTGGAGTGTGCATATGCCAACATCCATAACATTTTAATCACTTCCTAGAGCAAGTATCATGAGTGAATTTCTTCAAATCCGAGTATTATGGAGCAACAAGCTGCAACAATTTCCATGCAGGTGTGTTTTTATGATTGAGTCTTTTATGCCTTGTTATGTCATGTTATTGCATCAACATTTGTGAGTCTTATTAAAAGATGATTGCATCATAATCAACAAAAACAACATAAACTTAAGGTATAATATTGTGGATCCAATATTTTACTTTAGAGCTTTCCTTTATATTTATCTCATTAAAGGGTTAATTTTACTTTAGGTATCATGAGGGGTATTATGAGAGATGAGTGGATCTTGAGGTGGATATGAAGAATTATTACATGGGGTATTATGAGAGGTGTGAGGATGTTGAGGCTGATTAGGATCATGAGGGGGATTAGGAGGGATGATGGGATCTTGAGGTGGATATGGAGGAATATCAAAAGGAGATGGAGGGATACTTTGATCTTGACATGGAAGAGAATCATTGGATGGAGTGGAAAGGGTGCATTGCTTTTGATTTCTAGTGAGATCATCGAATGTCAAGGAAGGGATACTATGATCCTGGTTAGGAGGTGGATTATGAATAAGAATTGGAAGGATAATATATTATTAAGATGGAAGGGGGTCATCTTGGATGGAATGACAAGGGGTGGTAGAATCATAATGAGATTCTAAGAAGATGGGATATTGGTTAAAAATTTGATGGGATTGGAGATTATTGGTATCTTGAACTTGATTTATTTTAGGACCCGTTTCTTCAGACTATGGATTATCCTCTTAACATCGATCCAATTCTTATATTGAGATATGAGTTCAGATATGTATGGAAATTCTTGGATGGAGTCCATATTTTGGCATGACAAAAATAAATTTTGAATGAGACTCTCTGGAGTGTGTTTGATTGGAAGTGTAGTGCATGATGGTATTAGATCTAGGATTTCTAAATTTTGCAATGGATTTGTATCAATAAATAGATTAGCTTGGATTTCTATTGTGGATAGACTGTGGGGACAAAATCTAAAGGTGTCATCCTTGGATGTATTATCTGATGGAAATGGTGTGGATTGTTATTGCAAAGCTTTAAAAGATGAAAGAATAATGAGAGATATGGAGGCTAATAGTGAGCCAATTTATTTTGGATAGTTTATTATAAAATTATATGAGGTAGATATGTTAGTGTGATTGCTTTGGAATGATCCATCACTAGACATAGGTGGATGATTTTGATCATGTTCAAAAAAAAATAACTTAACATTTTCCTAATTCCTCATTAGTTGAATTATTGGGATGTTCTTCAATAGTAATGTCACCGCAATCGATAAGATCCTAAATTATGTCCTCAAGTTTAAAGCATCCATACATTTTTATATCCCTTAGACTTATGGTACTCACCAAAATCATTATCATTGCACCATGAGGGTTTGAATTGAGATTCAAAGTGAACAACTTCATGCAAAATGATAATATTTGATTGGAGCAACTTTCCTAAGCAAGATTCAATTGGTTTTCCAAGATTAGCGTATTATTGTCCTCATGTCTGGTGCATATATGCTAGAAGGTTTCTTCTGTGGTTAAATATTGGAAGAATATATAAGTGGTTTTGAGGGAATTTTATGCGGATGGATGTAGTGACTTGGTTGGGTGATGTGATTTTTTGGTTGAAGGGATTTGTGAATTGCAAGTTTTACAGTTGGGGTTGGGGTGATGTACATGAAAATGCGGAGGTTTTGGCTATGCTATATACATGTTTATCACTAATTGTTGCAATATTGTCACTTGTTGAGCTAATATCTCTATTGGTGATGGCAGAATAGGGATGGTGTTTGTTTAGGAATGGTAGGTTCGATTAATTTTTGGGACATGTGTATTTTGATTGATATAATTGATAGGTTAGTTTGTGATGGTGGTGATTCTATTTCAATTGAAGGCATACATGCTTCTCCTTCTCTAGCCATTGCATAACATCAATCCATGATGTTTGTTTGTATATTTTGGACTAGTATCAATTATGTTCTAGAAAAAGATGATGAGGTACTTTGGGTGTGAACTTCATTTTGACTGATTATTTTGATTGTTTTTCAAACAAGAAGACACTCAACAAGAAAAGAATACATAATGGATGGTTGACTATTGACTTCAAGGTAATAAGGTTAAGGCCCAAATAAGGCCAATGTCATCGCTAATAGAACAATTTGAAGATAGTCATAAATTAATGTAATGTCCCATTTTCGAAGAAAAAAATAATTAATTAATTCTAAGTTGTCGGACAAAAAATATATAAATGACAAATTTAATCAATTATTTATAAAATGACAAATACTTAAGTTACTTTTTGGAGAAAAAGGATAAAGTATTTTATAAAGTGACTTATTTGACAACTTAAGGTGAAAAAAGGAAATAGTAAAAGGGGAAAAAATTATTATTTTATTATTTTCCAAGTTGCCCTACTCTGGTGTTTCTCTAATTTCGTATTGAGTTTCTATATATTGGGGATTTGGATTTTATTTTGATAGGTTGAAGATTATAATATTTTCTCTAGAAACCCTTGGGGTTTGAGGTTTATTGTTTCATTCTTCTTGAGGAGGAAAACCCTTATGAATAAGATTGGCTTTGGTAGCAGAAGATATACCCAAGTCAATGCAATGAGATTCAAATAAATTCTTAGCTTGTGCAAAAAGGTATCTTTACTTTTTAGATTTGAAGAGCCAATTATTTGGTTTAGTTTATTTGATTTGCAATCCAGGTTTATGAAGTTGTTTCTGATGAGTTCTTGAGTGTTGTGGAGAACCATATTTTCTACAATAGTTTCTCTTAAAAGTGAATAAATAAAATAAATATTATTTTCAAGTTTTGGGATGCATGGATTTAGGGGAGTTATCAGACCCTTCCCTAGTTACTTTATAGTGATAGCCTCTGACAAAGTTATAGTGTTAGACATTGTGTTATCTAGACCTTTATTATTTTATGATATGGACATTATGTTGGACTATGTGATGCTATGTTTTAGATGTTGGAGTATAGGTGTATATCTGTTAGTACCATGCTACTCATGTTATGTGCTTTTATGTGGACCTCTTTACTTTATGTTACTCATGGATCTTTCATAGTGGTTACATTTTCATATGATGGAATATGGTTGTCTTTTATATACATTTATGAACATAGTTCATATGTTCTTGATATTTGTATACTATTTTATATTGTTGTACTGACATATTCTTTTGAGGATGTATGAATGATGCAGAGGGTTTGGTGTTGTACACAACTTGATTGGTTTCACCCTTCAAAGGGTCTTCAATAGACACCATCCAATCATGTATTTCCTTTAGCCTTCCGAAGGCTTGGTATCCTTTCCAAGGATCACTCATGATAAGGCAACTCCAAATTGACAAGGAGTCTTCTACTCCTCTGGTCTCAATCCCTCCAATCAAGAACACCTAACAACCCCAAACCCTTAGCATATAGGATCTTTTGCTCAAGTGGTGAAGTATGACATTTGTGGATGAAAAAATATGCGAGACATGGCATTTTTTTTTTGGACCTCTTGAACAGATTCTACAAGATCCCTAATATCGTTTACCCTTAGAGACCTAGTAAGGGCTACAAGCAATTAGGCCTCCTATTTGGGTTTTTGCTCAACTACTTCTATTCTCCCTTAAAAACCCCTATAATAAATTATAGATTTTGATACCCTTTTGGAAGTCCTTGAAAAATTCACACTTTGGTATTTGGGTATTGAGTTTATGAAGTTTATCCACACTACCCCCTAATTAGGCCTATCTAGCCGGTATTGCAGATTTGCCACTAAAAGTCTTCACAAGTCATATTAGAAAGAAGTTTGGGAATTTTACTAAGGTCTATACATGTTCAAGGGTCCCTTCCATGCCAATTTCACGCACCCTTCAATCTGTTGTCTAAGTGTTTCATCCACTTCTTCTGTTGCACAGGCTTGCCACATAAGAGATGTCAAGCCTAGAGCATCATTTTAACAATATCAAACGACACTTAATACCTCCCAAACCACTTGGAAAATTTAGTATACAAGTAAATTAAACATTCCCCAAGGTTTCATGCCATTCCCAAGCTGGAATGTTGAATTGTGACCCTTCTTACATCAAAACCCTGATTTTAAGGGTTTCTCAGGCTAGCGATAAAGAACTTGCTCTAACTTTCAAACCAGAATGTTTCAAGACCTCAATCCAACATAAAATGAAAGGTGATTCACAACCTCAACTTTTCCTTCTCTCAATTCATTCCTATCATCCATACAAATCTATACAAGTGCAAAAAACTCAAGGAAATTGGAGTAAAATACAATTTTTGATTGGTTTGGAAACAAGAATTTCATTACCAACTTCTCATAACCTGTTGGAATCATTACTCAGGCTTATATCCTGCCAAGGAACTCCTTCAACCACCCCCAATGTGTACATTCAACCAACTAACCGTTGGGTAACGAAAAATGCAAAACCTTGTCAAAGTTGTTCATGATAACATTGCAACTTTTGACCATTATTACAATGTTGCTCCTGCCTTCACGCCAAAAGGACAAGAATGAACACACAATCTATCTAAGACTCCTAAACACCAAAAAAACAACTAAAATGCCAATATAAGACTTTGGACCAAATTGACACATTTTGGAGCCTTATGGCTTATTACATTGTCTTGGGACCACCATGGACATCACCATGGATCAACATGGATCAATACACATCCTACCACAAAACATCATCATACAAAAACACACAAATACATGATGCAAACATGTCTCCTTGTGCCCCTGCACCATACTCCTCGGGATAGGAAAACTCAAGTCCCTTGTGTTGCTAACTGAGTGATTGTGGTTCCATGCTTAATGATATCCCCTTCAAACATCCATGAAGCTTCAGATTCAGGAAGCTCATTCCATTTGACTAGGTAGTCCTTGTACACTCCTTTTCTAGTTTTTTTGATCACCTTGGAGTCAAGAATGCACTCCAATTCCAATGAATTGATAGGTGGAAGATCCTTCACCCAGTCTACATCCTCCACAAGAGATGAATCAGATGTTGCATCAGTCAAAGACCCCTTGAAAGCTGTGAGATCACACACATTGAAGATGGGAGATATCCCCAAGTCTGGCGGAAGTTAAACTTCATATGTGTTGGGACTCATTAAAATTGAGTCAATTTTAGAAGCCCATTTCAAAATTTTGCTTTGCATGTCAGAAAAGTACCTAAATGAGTCAGTTTGAATGGCCTAGTTAGAGAGGATAAAGTGGAGCCAGTTGGTTTTCAAGGGGTAAGGCTCGGGATTCATGTCCTACATCTTTCATTTGGCCTATGAAATGATGTGAAACTTTCAAAATTCAGTTTGGATAAGTTTATGAGGTACCCATTTTGAGGGGTGAGTTGAAAGTGCATTTTAGGCACAAATGTAGATTTTATTGAGTAGCCTACTTTAAGCAATTATATATTTTGCCCTATTGATCGTCATGGAGAATTTGAAAATGGATTCAATTGTATGCATAAATGTGAGTCAGCTTGCAAAGTTTCAAGTCTTCATGAATTCATTTGCTCAGTTTTTGAAGATCAATCCATTTGCAGTTTGTGTGTTTTGGCAAGTCCCTGTTTCAGTTGCTAGTCGGAGCCATGTTTCGCACAACTGTAAAAGTTGCCTCAGTGAGTGTCATGCCAAAATGTTTCTTCCAAGTTAATGCTGGTATAAATGACAAGCTATGTTTCAAATTTCAAGCCTCTGTCAATCCGTTTGATTGGTTTTCAAAAGGGTTCATTTAACCATCATTTTCAGTTATTCATGCTTTCAGTGCTATATCAGTTAAAGTAGCTATTTTCATGAGTGCACTATTTGCACCTAGTCAGGCTTTTGGTTGAACTGAGAATCCAAAGATTTAATATGTATTTAAAGGTACCTA
Source organism: Cryptomeria japonica (assembly GCF_030272615.1). Taxonomy (NCBI): domain Eukaryota; kingdom Viridiplantae; phylum Streptophyta; class Pinopsida; order Cupressales; family Cupressaceae; genus Cryptomeria; species Cryptomeria japonica. The sequence continues at coordinate 497,476,353 of NC_081414.1, forward strand.
TGTTTCAAATTTGAGGCCCTACGGAGGTCATTTGATATTTTTGAGAAAGGCATCATGTGTTGCCAGAACATTGACTTCATCAGGTCCGCAGTGTCGACAAAGCCAGTTGTTCATTTTCGCCAATTAATATCTCTTCACTCGGGACTCATCTTGAGAAACCATTTGGTAGAATTCATGCTTGTATATTAGAGTACACTCCTGTTAGATGGCGAGGTCCAGAAAGGTGTTTTGACCACTATGAAAATTACATCTTCGCAATTAAATGCGAAAATGTGGCGTAATTGCTTGAAGGTTGCAAAATTTAGTCTGATGATCCGAAAATGATGCCGATCATTTCCAGAGGTGTGTGTGAGGTTCCTGAAGCATTTCAGAGGTCAGTTGCATGAAAACAATTTTTTTTTTTAGTTAGACCCACTTAGGGGCCCGACCTGGCTCATGCCCACGCATTAAATTTTATGGCAAACTGTTCTTATTTCATGGCAATGCATCTTCCCATGCCTTGGTCTTCACATCACCAACATCATTCTTCAAATGCTTCGACTTCTTTCAGCGAATGTAATGGCATGCAATCTCCCAGGGACAGATATGTATAAGTTTGCAAAATCTCTTTTGGAGAGGTTTGAAGCAAATGGAGAAATATTTTGGAACCAAAGTTTTTTGAAACATTGAGCAGTGTAAGTGGTTAGTGAAAAGCCATCTCTCTCTCAATTTGGGTGAATGAAATTACTAGTTTTGCACCAAGCAAGAAATGCTCTCCTATATAATGGATCAAATTGAGCGTGCCAGATATTTTGAGAGCATTTGAATAAAGTTTAAAATTCTGCATGAGCAGACTGGCTGTCCATCCTCTGCAATGAGCCAATGATGTGGCATTGAAGTGTTCAAAGGCATTTTTTCCCCCTTTCTGGTGTGGCGTGATGGCTGGTGAAAAGGCTATAGAAACTATCAAGCAAATACAAATGGCATGGTATCCTCCACATAGTGTATGAAGTGGGCATTTGGTTTTATCAACAACAGTCAAATGCAAATCAATGCCATGTTTTCCTTCCCTGCTGGAACATGATGTTGGAGAAGACTGCAGAGGATTTTGTGCATTGCAGATTTGGCAGGAAATTGCAAAGTAAATATCTTTGGCAGGTGGAGGTCCAACATCTACAACCCTCCCGTGCTCCTCACGTGCTCTCCCTCTGGTAGTAGCTACATCAACAACATGTAACATTGCTTTGGCAGCATCGAACATTTTAAACAAATGACAGTGCCACGTTTTTTGCCAACTCTCCCTCCACGTGAAACCTCCAAGAAAGTCTCGTGGCATGTGTTTTCCCTCTGCCCTGTGTGTGAGATGGAGTATGAGGCAATTTATAAATTGTATATAGATGCAAATTTTCCCCTTTGCGTAGCATTTTCCTTCAACGTGGAATGGAGTTGGGAGTTCATAAAAGGGGTCTTCGATGCAAATACCATTGGCAGATTTAAAATTTTTTATTTTTTATTTTTTCTGTGTGGCTGCTGAAAGGAGACCGTAAACCTTCCAAGTAATTGCAGATTTGCCAGGCTTAATGTAATGTTCCTTGTCATGGTGTCTGGTATGAGGGTAGGGTCTTAAAAGGGTTCTTCAATGTAAATGTAAATGGAAGGTGTAAAGCCAATGTCCATGACCTTGCCAGCGTCTTCCCATTCCGTGGCAATGGGAGGAACGCCAGAGTTTGAGAAGGAGGAGGCATAAAAACTTGCAAATGCAATCCCCAGTGTTGTTCTCTGCGTGGAATGGCCAGGATCAAATAGAAGTTCCAGTCAAATGCAGTTTGTAGGAAAAGTGCTTGTCCTCCCTCCTTTGCGTTTGGTGTAAAGAAAGGTATTGAAATCTTGAAGAAAATGTCATAGGCAGTGGTCGACAGCCATTATAACTCCCAGGCAAAAGCTTCAAAATGAAGTTCTAGGTAAAGCTTTTGTCCCACATTGGCTGGGAAGGAGACTTTTTTTATATTTATATTTAAGACTCCACTCATCTAATATGTCAAAGCCATCAAGGCTTTTGACGGACGGTGCCTGTTGGGCACCCAAGTGGACCCCACGTGCATGGGCATGGATCCCAAGGTGACAGATGGTGACATGTGGACCCCACGCAGGCACGGTTCCTGAGGCAAACATGTAAATTTTGCAGAGAAGGGCTGACTTAACCAGTGAGCCGACGAAGCACGTTGATTCGCAAGCCAAAGATGCTCGCCAGTTAAACCCTGCAAAACAACGAAAAGAGGTAAAGATCATGCAAGTTCCAGCCGATCCGACGGTGCGCGCAACTTCGTGAAGGCGAGATGCAGGCGAGATAAGGGCTGCAAAATGGCAAAAATCCCAGGGTGAAAATGCAGTGAGTTAAAGATCGAGCAAGTCCGATGAAGATCAACGGCTCGCGTGACTTCGTGACCCAAAGATGCACGAAACTTACCGAAAATGCAGCGAGTTAAAGATTGAGCAAGTCCAATGAAGATCAATGGCTCGTGTGACTTCATGACCCAAAGATGCACGAAAATTACCCATTGAGAAATGGAAAAAGCCAGGTGGTGCACAGGTGGCGGGTCCAGTCAGTGGTCTAGCAGGCAGGCCCGGTGAGGTGGTTGTCCGGTGGCGCGTAGGTGGAGCTTAGGTGGTGATGATGTGGTCCACAAGTGGCACCCAGTGGACCTTGTGAACCAATCAGAGACTGCCACGTGGCAAGGCGTTAGGGCACAATCATAGCAAAAATCAAAGTTAAATGCAGATTAAATATATAGTTCAGACTATATTAAAAAATTCAAAAATTTAAATGATTGTGCACACTTGAAGAATTAATTCGCTTAGGGCTCAATTTTTGGTCAAAATGGCAAGTATCATATATCATCGGAAAGCTCTCAAGATGAGGAATGTAGTTATGAAGTTTGTTTCAACAAAGATAAGATATTTTGAGAGAATTTTCCACGGGAAAGAAGAAGAATTGAAATTTAGTTGGAAAAAGAGACACTTGGCAATTTCGGTTGCAGACCTAATCTTTTCCCTCTTCCTTCTTATTCCAATTTTGTTCTCATTGTAAGGGTTCCAGAATTCTGTGAGAAGGGCTCTAGTTTTCATGGCTTCCATTTTCTGAATTTCTTGACCCAGATGTGTAAATTTCTATGGTTTGTTTTAGGGTATAGAGGCTACATTGCAGGATGACAGATTGTTTTCTAGTTGTAGGTCTTACTTGTGTCAAGCATGAGTAAATTTCCCATGATATTGTCTCTGTGCATGTATTTCATTTTTATGAATTGAATCCTCAATGAGGCTTATAATTTGTCATTTCAAGAAGATTGTATGATTGTTTGTAGGCATTCTTCAATGAAGAGTTTAAATTCTATAATCAGTCATAAACAATGGAATGTGTCCCAGATCTGATAATTTTGTGAATGGATTGAGTAATGCATTGGTATAATGTATTAATGCAGGGTTATTTTGTAAGGAAAACAAATTTGCAACTGTGATTGACATTTTGTAGTTCTGTGTGTGACTCTATTGCCCAATGAACAAGGCACTGGTCCTTGATAGATTTGGGGATGGTTTCAGGTTTACAAAATTAAAGACAAATCTTTTCCCTTTGTGTTTAGGGGTAGTGTTCTTTCTTTCCAAGTTCTATTTCATCTAATTGTTTGTACAGATCTAGCTAATCTGTAGTGTTTCCTATCCTGTTGAGCTTGTGAAATGATCTATCTGCTTCATTGATGATGTCATGGTGAGTAAATGAGTTTTGATTTAGAGCATCAAAGGGTGTCCCCCCTAGGTCTAACAGAACCTGAAGTGTAGGAGGATCATTAGGATCCTATGTTATGTTGTCCAAGACCTAAGGTGTTTTCATTGATTGAGATTGGCTGTCTTATAGATAGATTTGCAGGTGTTCTTGGGTTAACCAGATTTGGTGAATAACAATATGCATTGTTGCCAAATTTGTGAACCACCCGGAGATGACCTATTTTCTTCATGAGTAGTTTGGAGGGTTGGCCCTTGGGCAGTCTCTCTTTCCTTAGGTAGGCCATCACCAAATCTCCTACCTTGAATTGAACATCTCTCCTCTTAACATCTGCTCTGAGTTTGTACTTATCAACACTTTGTTGAAGTGAAAGTTTGACTTGATCATGATTCTCCTTCATAGTAATGGCAAAGTCTTCTCCTTGGGCACTCCTTTTGTCCATGCCTCCAAGATCTCTAAGTTCAAGTATCCCTCTAGGATGTAAGGCATACACAACCTCAAATGGACTCCTCCCTGTACTTCTATTGATTGAATCATTATATGCATATTCAGCTTGTCCAATCACCAAGTCCCAACCTTGTCCATGTTGCTTGGTAAGGCATCTAAGGAGATTCCCAAGAGATCTATTAACCACCTGAGTTTGTCCATCAGTCTGAGGGTGGTATGCTGAAGAAAATGATAGATTGGTACCTAATTTCTTCCAGAGAGTCCTCCAAAAATGACCCACAAACTTGGAGTCTCTATCAATGACAATATTAAGAGGTAAACCGTGTATCCTTACAACCTCTTTGAAAAATAGACCTGCAATATGAGATACAACATTTGTGCATTTACATGGTATGAAATGATCCATCTTACTGAACCTATCAACAAAAACAAAGACACTATAAAACCCCCTAGGGGTTTTGGGCAAACCAAGTACAAAATCCATACTAAGGCTTTCCCAAGGCCTAGTAGGAATCAAGTAAGGGCTGATATAATCAAGCATTAGTTGAAACACCTTTTTCCCTTTGACAAATAAGACAATCCTCAACAAACCTCCTTACTTCTGCTTGCATCTTAGGCCAAAAGTAAAACCTTGATACCTGCTCCAAGGTTTTATCCAAACCAAAATGACCTCCAAGGCTCCCATTGTGCTTTTCCCTAATGATATTCTCCCTCATAGAGCATTGAGGAATGCATAGTTGATACCCCTTTAAGAGAAATCCATCCTGCAACATGAAATCAAGAAAATCAACATGAAAAGAGTCAACAAACTTAGTATATACATCATATGCATATTTAAAATCTTTATGTTCCTTGTACATGGCTTTAAGAGAATCAACACCAATGCTTTGCAACTAAATTTCTTGGACAGTGAGGGTTCTTCTAGTCAAAGCATCTGCAACCTTGTTAGACACACCCTTCTTATGTTTGATGGTGAAGGTGTAAGGTTGGAGTTGTTCAGCCCACTTGATGTGCCTTTGATTCAACTTGTCTTGTCCATTAAGAAAACTCAATGCATGGTTATCAGTATAAACAATGAACTCTTTTGGAAGAAGGTAATGGTGCCACTTTTTGAGTGCTTGCACCATTGCATAGAGCTCCAAATCATAGGTGGAATACCTTTTCTCAGCCTCATTCAACTTCTCTAAAAAGAATGCCATCGGATGTCCTTCTTGACCAAGGACTGTACCTATTGCCGACTTGCTTGCATCACATTCAACTATAAAAAGTTGGTCAAAGTTAGGGAGTCTCAAGGTGGGAATCTTTGCAACCTTCCTCTTCAAAATCTCAAAGCTTTGGGATGCCTTCTCTGTCCATTCAAACCTGGATTTGATTCCTCCTTTTATAGTGTCAAGACTAGGAGCACAAACATGACTAAAACCTTTGATAAAATTTCTATAAAAAGAAGCCAATCCATGAAAGCTCCTAACATCACCTACTGTCCTAGGTGTAGGCCAATTGACAATAGCTTCAACCTTTGAAGGATCCATTTTCAAACATCCACTAGAAACCACATAGCCTAGATACACCAATTCAGTTTTCATGAATTCACACTTCTCTAGATTGATTACCAATTTCTCCTCATGAAGCTTCCTTAAAACCTGAACCAAATGCTTCAAATATTCTTCCTTGGACCTGCTAAACACCAAGATGTCATCAAGATAAAAAATAACAAATTTTCCAATAAATTCAAGCAATACCTCAATCATGAGGGGCATAAAGGTACTAGGTGCATTTATGAGCCCAAATGGCATCACCATCCACTCATATAAGCCCTCATTTGTTTTAAAGGTTGTATTCCACTCATCACCAAGTTTGATCCTGATTTGATGGTAGCCTGATTTCAAATCAATCTTTGAAAAGTAGTATGATCCCCCAAGATAGTCCATTAGGTCTTCAATCCTAGGCATAGGAAACTACTTTTCAAAGATTGATTTGAAATCAGGCTACCATCAGATCAAAATCAGACTTGGTGATGAGTGGAAGACAACCTTTAAAACAAATGAGGGCTTATATGAGTGGATGGTGATGCCATTTGGGCTCACAAATGCACCTAGTACCTTTATGTGCCTCATGAATGAGGTATTGGTTGAATTTAATGGTAAATTTGTTATTGTTTATCTTGATGACATCTTGGTGTTTAGCAGGTCCAAGGAAGAACATTTAAAGCATTTGGATAAGGTTTTGAGGAATCTTCATGAGGAAAATTGGTAATCAATCTAGAGAAGTGTGAATTCATGAAAACTGAATTGGTGTATCTAGGTTTTGTGGTTTCTAGTGGATGTTTGAAATTGGATCCTTCAAAGGTTGAAGCTATTGTCAATTGGCCAACACCTAGGATAGTAGGTGATGTTAGGAGCTTTCATGGATTCACTTCTTTTTATAGAAAGTTCATCAAAGGTTTTAGTCATGTTTGTGCTCCTATTCTTGACACTATAAAAGGAGAAATAAAATGCAAGTTTGAATGGATAGAGAAGGCATCCCAAATCTTTGAGATTTTGAAGAGGAAGGTTGTAGAGCTTCCCACCTTGAGACTCCCTAACTTTGACCAACTTTTTATAGTTGAATGTGATGCAAGCAAGAAGGCAACATGTGCAGTCCTTAGTCAAGAAGGACATCTGGCGGCATTCTTTTTAGAGAAGTTGAATGAGGCTAAGAAAATTTATTCCACCTATGATTTGGATCTCTATGCAATGGTGCAAGCACTCAAAAAGCGGTGCCATTACCATCTTCCAAAAGAGTTCATTGTTTATATTGATAACCATGCATTGAGTTTTCTTAATGGACAGGAGAAGTTGAATCAAAGGCACATAGAGTGGGTTGAACAACTCTAGTCTTACACCTTCACTATCAAACATAAGAAGGGTGTGTCTAACAAGGTTGTAGATGCTTTGAGTAGAAGAACCCTCATTGTCCAAGAAATTCAGTTGAAAAGCATTGGTGTTGATTCTGTTAAAACCATGTACAAGGAAGATAAAGATTTTAAAGATGCATATGTTGTATGTACTAAGTTTGCTGACTCTTTTCATGTTGAGTTCCCTGATTTAATGTTGCCGGATGGATTGCTCTTCAAGGGGAATCAACTATGCATTTCTCAATGCTCTATGAGGGAGAATATCATTAGGGAAAAGCACAATGGTAGCCTTGGGGTAATTTTGGTTTGGATAAAACCTTGGAGCAGGTATCAACGTATTACTTTTGGCCTAAGATGCAATCAAAAGTAAGGAGGTTTGTTGAGCATTGTCCTATTTGTCAAAGGGAAAAAGGTGTTTTAACTAATGCTGGAGTATATCAACCTTTACCGATTCCTACTAGGCCTTGGGAAAGCCTTAGTATAGATTTTGTACTTAGTTTTCCCAAAACTCCTAGGGGTTTTGATAGTGTCTTTGTAATTATTGATAGGTTCAGTAAGATGGCTCATTTTGTGCCATGTAAATGCACAAATGATGCGTCTCATATTGCAGGTCTATTTTTCAAAGAGGTTGTAAGGATACATGGTTTACCTCTTAATATTGTCATTGATAGAGACTCCAAGTTTGTGGGTCATTTTTGGAGGACTCTCTGGAAGAAATTAGGTACCAATCTATCATTTTCTTCAGCATACCACCCTCAGACTGATGGACAAACTCAAGTGGTTAATAGATCTCTTGGGAATCTCCTTAGATGCCTTACCAAGCAACATCGACAAGGTTGGGACTTGGTGATTGGACAAGCTGAATATGCATACAATGATTTAGTCAATAGAATTATAGGGAGGAGTCCATTTGAGGTTTTGTATGGATTACATCATAGAGGGATACTTGAACTTAGAGATCTTGGAGGAATGGACAAAAGGAGTGCAAAAGGAGAAGACTCTGCCATTACTATGAAGGAGATTCATGATCAAGTCAAACTTTCACTTCAACAAAGAGCTGATAAGTACAAACTTAGAGTAGATGTTAAGAGGAGAGATGTTCAATTCAAGGTAGGGGATTTGGTAATGGCCTACCTGAGGAAAGAGATACTACCCAAGGGCCAACCCTCCAAACTACTCATGAATAAAATAGGTCCTCTCCGGGTGGTTCACAAATTTGGCAACAATGCATATGAAGTTGAACTTCCACCAGACTTGGGGATTTCTCCCATCTTTAATGTGTGTGATCTCATAGCTTTCAAGGTGTCTTTGACTGATGGAACATTTGATTCATCTCTTGTGGAGGAGGATGTAGACTAGGTGAAGGATCTTCCACCTAGAAATCCATTGGAATTTGAGTGCATTCTTGACTCCAAGGTGATAAAACAAACTAGAAAAGGAGTGTACAAGGAATACCTGGTCAAATGGAAGGGGCTTCCTGGACCTGAAGCTACATTAATGTGTGAAGGTGATATCATCAAGCATGGAGCCACAGTCACCTAGTTAGAAACTCAAGGGACTTGAGTTTTTGTATCCCAGGGAGTATGGTGCAGGGGCACAAGGAGAAATGTTTGCATCATTTATTTATGTGTTGTTCTATGGTGATGTTTTGTGGTAGGATGTGTGTTGATCCATGTTGATCCATGGTGATATCCATGGTGGTCCCTGTTGGCATATGGACACTCCAATGAGACATTGTGCTTGATTGAAGGTTTTGTCATTGATGGCAACCTTGCAATCCTATGGCACCGACAAGACATTATACCGGAAAAAGCATTACACAGGCAACCTTGCAATCCAATGGCACCGACAAGACATTATATCGGCAAAGCATTACACAGGAAACCTTGCAATCCTATGGCACCGGCAAGACATTACACTGGCAAAGCATTATTCAAACAAGACAGTGCACCGGTATCAGCAAGATCAATCTACACCAGCACCAGCACAGAAGATGTACATCGACACAAAAGGAAATATGTATACCAACAAAGAGGCCGATAGGATTTTTGATATGTAATATTTTGTTTATTATTGTAAGCCGACTTGGCAAATTGTAAAATGACTCTTGTATATAAAAGAGATCATTGTAGACATTTGTAGGATATGGATAGGAAGCATAAATAAATTATAAGGCAGACCTAATGTGCGAATTGTAGGTCAAGGGTATATGTAAAGAATAGAGCAAGAACTAGTACTAAATCTGGCATTGAAGATGCTATTGTAAAGTAGTACAGATCATTGGATTTGCATAATCCTCATTGTAAGTCAGTGTGACTTCTTATTGAGCAGTGAGCTCTAGGCAGTTGGCCTTCCTGCATGTGCAGTCCGCTATTGTAAGTAATATTCTCTTATTGGCTAGTAAGTGAATATTGTGGGTCACAAATCCCACCGAGGTTTTTCCCACACCGGGTTTCCTCATTAAACATCTTGTGTTATGGTGTTCTTTTCATGTGGATATTTTTGATTCTATTATTTACATTAATTCTTGCATACCAGTATATTGTTACTTTATGTTCTGCATATTCAGTTTTAAGAAAATTACATTACCGGTCAGATACTGATTCACCCCCCCTCTCAGTATCTGTGGGAACCCTAACAATTGGTATCAGAGCTTGGTCCTCTATTTTCAAAAGCCTAACAGCTTGAGGAAGATCTTGACATCGGTAAAGATGGAAAATCTGATGAAGAAACTTGAAGGAGCTCTTACTGACTATGATGTAGAGAAGTTGAAAAATATCAAATTAGAAGATGATTTAAAAGCAGCTCAGGACATTATTCAGGCACTTCAAGAAAATCTTACTGTTACGAGAAATAAGAGAAGAGAACTTTGTGAAAAATTGCAAAATGAGAATGATGAAAAGGAATCACTAAATGATATGATAAGCAAATTGAAACAAGAGATCATGACAACAAAAAATGAAATGCAGGATATGACTATGAGATTTTGCAAAGAGATTGAGGACAGAAAGAAGAATGAAGAAGAATTGACCAAAAGACTAAGTGATGCAGCAAATGAGAACACAAGACTTAGATATGAAAATGACATGTTGAAGATAGATCTGATGCATTCTCAGAATGACTCGAATGAACTAATGAGACAAAAAGAAATCTTGGAAAGGGAATTGGAAACTGCAAATCAACACAAAGAAAAATTCAAGAAAATCTCAGAAGAACTTGGTACCTTATTGAAGAATCAAAAATGCAAAGGTGACACTTTTGGAATTGGATTTGAAGTTGGAGAAAGCTCTGGTACTGCAAATACCCAGGATCACAACAAATCGGTAAGACCTTCTAATACTTACAAATTCAATGGAAAATGCTTTAACTGCAATAAATATGGTCATAGGGCAAATGAATGTAGATCTAGGAATTATCAAAACATCAATCCTCCCACTGGTCAATGCTCCAAATGCAACAAAATTGGTCATAACTCTGAAAATTGCAAAATGAATGTAAGATGTTATGTTTGTGGAAGATCTGGTCATTTATCAAATAAATGCAGAACACAAACTTGCATAGGTTATGGGAAAGCTATTCAGAAAAATAATGTAACTTGTTATGCATGTAACAAGATTGGTCATATTGCTCAATTTTTTAGAAGTAAAGGTACACCGATAGACAACAAAAGTACTAGTTTGAAAGGTAAAGAAAAGGTTGAATAAGTTAAGCAAGAATTCTCAAAGCAATGGATTAGAAAAGGTGATCTAAATATTGGGGATACTCCTCCATTGGTAGAACCAACAAATGCTCCACCGACAGGACAATATGATGCTCCACCGGCAAGACAGAGCAATGCTCCACCAGCAGGATGTTCTTCATCAAATTGAAGAAAATTATCTTGAGGGTTTGGCAATCAAATGACACATGTGCTATTATTCCCTCGGTTAGAGAAAAGAAGTTGAAAATCATTCATTACCGGCAAATAAAGTTAAGCTAATACATTACTGGCAAGCAATTAATGTGGTAGGTAGCAGAAAAGACTTTATAAAATAAGGTTTTTGGCTCCATTTCACTTCATCGTGAATTCAAACTTTCAAAGAGCGTGAAGATTTCCGAGCTAAGGCATTCCGAGCAAAGAGGCAAAGCACTTCAGCAATCAATCCATCCAAAGGTAGAAAAAGGTATTTATCATCATGGCATCTTCCTCTGCACCTGAATTCATAGAAAACCCTACAGTAGTTAAAGTTATAAAATGACCTAGGCCCATGTTTCAGCTAGTTCCGGAGGTAGCTAAGAAAGATGACAACACAAGTGCTTTTTCAAAAATTCCAAAAGGTGTTGTTTATGCAGAAGAACCTAGAATGTATATTCATTGCAACATAGAGGAATTAGGTGATGAAGAAATAAAAAACATGTATAAGTCTGTTATATGTGAAAACTCCAGGAATGTGAAACCTGAACATAAAATTGTTGAAACCCTAGGATTCACTGAAATCCTCTGCATTCCTGAATTTCCCAAGGAAGTTGTTAGGATAGTTTTAAGTAGGGTACATGGTTCATTCTTTTGGCTTGACTCAGTGCATAAAATTACAAAGGAAGCTGTGAAAGCAGTAACAGGGTTACCTTCCACTGGTAACAGACCTGACAAAACCAAGAAGGTCTCCAATGACTTAGTAACAAACTTAACTGGTGCAACATCCGACAAGAGATCATTCAGGGTTAATGATGTGACCGATACAAATGTTAGATTTGTTAGCATGATTTTAGGTTACAAAGCAACTCATGCTAATAGGCTTAACTCGGTTTCCAGTTTATGCATAAAGAGTGCTTATGACATGGTTACGGACAATGTAAAAATTGATATCTGTGAATGGTTAAAGGATGAGTTAATTGACAATTTAGCAAAAATCAAGAAGGATAAGAAAGGAACCTTTAGATTTGGAAATTTACTTGTATGCTTAATGCTACATATAACCAAACAAGCTCCCGATATAGGCAACAAGGATTTTGGATTTGACATATCGGTAGGAAAACAATTATCTGACTTATTCAACAACATGGGTGAAAACAGAGAAAATAATATCAATGAGTATTTTCAAGCACTAAAGGTCAGAATGAATAAGAGAATCAGACTATCACAGGAAATTGTCAACAAATACAAGGATGATATATGTTTTGTAATAAAAAAGGATGAGATCTGGATGGAAGCAGTCATCCCAAGAACAATCTGGGTAACAGAGATGGGGTATGAAACAGATGACCACATAGTGGAAACTTATGCCAAAGCACTTCTGGAAGCCCCCAATGAACCAAAGGAAGAAGTATTTGGTAGTGCTGAGACCATTGAAAGTCAAATTAAATCTAAGAAGAGAGTGAAAAAGGTTGAGGCATTTGTGAGAAAAGGAACCAGACAAGCAAAAGCCATAAAAGAAGATGTATTAAATAAAACCGGCATAACTGAAGATGAGTTGGCAGCCCAACAACCTGAAACTCATCTATCACCGATATGTACTTCCTGAGAAAGAGATATGCCAGCAACTTTCAAAAGAGTTGTTAGGAAAAGAGACCCCTCACCGGTAACCACTCCTTCACCTAGAAGGACAAGACAGAAGCAACAAGCTGTGAGATCTCCAATCAAGAAAGTCACACCTAAGAAGAAGCTGACCCCCAAAAAGAAGAAGAAGACAAACACTGACTTGGCCCCTCTTGACATATTACTGAATGAGATCACAGAGGAAGGAACATTGAAAAACATAGGGAAAATCTATGACACCCTATCAGATGATGAGAAAGGACAAGTTGAAGAGAGTTTCATATTACACATGGACATGTATAAAAAGTTTTTGTTGCAAGTCTTAAATGAAATTCCTGATGAACTATATAAAAGACTTGAGGCCAGAAGGCAAGGAATAATTGAGTTGGATAAGAAAATAAAAATAGAAAAATTACTTGCAGTATACCCAGTCAACTCTCCTAAGGAAATTGATGATCTGATAGCTCAGGCCAACCGGATAGTTTTTTCCACTGCACACCGGCAAATATCACTAATGGCAGGTAGAGTTACTGAAGTTTCAAAGGAAACATAAAATGGTTGGGATACATTCTTGGTTGAAAAGGAAAAACAAGAAGAATATAGGAATCCCAAGCCCATTCTAGTATATCAGAAGGATAAAGGGAAAGGTAAAGTTGGTGGACCACCAAGTATCAAGATTAGAGACAACTTACCCCCACCTCCTTTAAATACTCCACCAGTAAAAACAACAACTGTAGAAGATCAACCGGCAACTGAGAGTATGGACACAAAGGATAATAATCCTAATCCTGAAGTCCTATATACTGTGAATGTTGATACTCAGAAAATCAACATAGTGGTAGATAAGGATACAACAGATAAATCAGGAAACAAAGAGCAACCGGTAGCAGGAAACAAAGAGCAATCGGCAGGAGATTCAGAGAAAAAGATGGAATCTGGAACACAAACAAAGAAACCAACAGAGCTAAAGGCTCCATAACAGATGCCACTGGTAAGAAATGATGCAGGAAAACTAGTGCTTAAAGAGATGGAGACGCAAATAGACCTACCAGAGGTCAATACTAGCATGGTCACTTCCACCGGCACTCAGTTTGTTGGATCACCATCAAATGTAACAGAGGTATTGCTTGAATCTATCAAGAAAATAACTGATTATAGCTCACAAGCTTATAAAGCGATAGATGATTCAATTCCAGTTTTGAAATCAATAGCTCCCAATTGTAATATAGCCAACAAAGATACTTTAGGCCAGTTGGATACACTTTGTAAATATATTTCTGGAATTTTTGAGCAAACAAAGGTAGAATCTGTAAAGGAAAGTGTAGAAAAAGAGAAACATAAATTCTTTGAGGAAGGAATAAAGAAGTGTAACAGGGAATTTGACACACTTCTACCGGAACTGTGCAATTTATTGAAAGAGCACAAAACTCTGTACAAAGACACCTGTAAGATAAACTTTTTGACAATAGATGTAGACAAAAAGATGAGCAAGGTACAGGAAGAGATAAATAAACTTGCAAATAATTTCGTTAACTCACTCGATGCATTATCAGTTTTTGAGGAAAAGATAACAAATTTTGAGGAAGAATTGCTCAAATTAGAAAGAGAGAAAGAGAAAATAATAAACAAGGAAAAATTCTTGAGATCTAAACTAAGTCCAAGATTGGACTATTTAGCATCTCTGCAGAAGGAAATCTCAGAGGCACTAACTCAGGGAAGCAAAACACTGGTAGAGCACTTGCAGCATCTCACCGGTACAGTATACAGAACTGAGATAGCAATAAAAGATAGCAAGAAGTTTATGGATGGTATAAACTTAATTTTGGGAGATATTCTTCAGATAATAACTACCCAACTACAAGGTTGAGGTTATGGATTGGTAAAACTACAAGATATACTAACCTTTGTCATTGATGCCAAAGGGGGAGTAGTAGGATGAGAAAATTCAAAGCACAGGGATCACATGCTCAGGGGGAGCTCTCACATTTTTGGTCTACACATTTTTGGATATCTTTTTGAAATTTCTCATGAGTGTTCCCATCAATGCCAAAGGGGGAGATTGTTGGCATATGGACACTCCAATGAGACATTGTGTGTGATTGAAGGTTTTGTCATTGATGGCAACCTTGCAATCCTATGGCACCGGCAAGACATTGTACCAGAAAAAGCATTACATAGGCAACCTTGCAATCCTATGGCACCGGCAAGACATTATACCGGCAAAGCATTACACAAGCAACCTTGCAATCTTATGGCACTGGAAAGACATTACATCGGCAAAGCATTATTCAAACAAGACAGTGCACCAGCATCAACAAGATCAATCTACACCAGCACCAACATAGAAGGAAATATGTATACCGGCACTGAGGCCGACAGGATTTTTGATATGTAATATTTTGTTTATTATTGTAAGCCGACTTGGCAAATTGTAAAATGACTCTTGTATATAAAAGAGATCATTGTAGACATTTGTAGGATATGGATAGGAAGCATAAATAAATTATAAGGCAGACGTAATGTGTGAATTGTAGGTCAAGGGTATATGTAAAGAATAGAGCAAGAACCGATACTGAATCTGGCATTGAAGATGCTATTGTAAAGTAGTACAGATCATTGGATTTGCATAATCCTCATTGTAAGTCAGTGTGACTTCTTATTGAGCAGTGAGCTCTAGGTAGTTGGCCTTCTTGCATGTGCAGACCCCTATTGTAAGTAATATTCTCTTATTGGTCAGTAAGTGAATATTGAGGGTCACAAATCCCACCGAGGTTTTTCCCACACTGGGTTTCCTCGTTAAACATCTTGTGTTATGGTGTTCTTTTCATGTGGATGTTTTTGATTTTGTTATTTACATTAATTCTTGCATACCGGTATACTGTTACTTTATGTTCTGCATATTCAGTTTTAAGAAAATTACATTAATGGTCAGATACTGATTCACCCCCCCTCTTAGTATCTGTGGGAACCCTAATAGTCCCAAGACAATGTAATAAGCCATAAGGCTCTAAAATGTGTCAATTTGGTCCAAAGCCTTATATGGGAATTTTAGTTGTGTTTTTGGTGTTTAGGAGTCTTATATATATTGTGTGTTCATTCTTGTCCTTTTGGTGTGAAGGCAAGAGCAACATTGTAATAATGGTCAAAAGTTGCAATGTTGTCATGAGCAACTTTGACAAGTTTTTGCATTTTTGGTTACCCAATGGTTAGTTGGTTGAATGTACAAGTTGGGAGTATTTGGAGGAGTTACTTGGCATTATATAAGCCTGAGGAATGATGCCAAAAGGTTAGGAGAAGCTGGTAATGAAATTCTTGTTTCCAACCCAATCAAAAACTACATTGTACTCCATTTTCCTTGAGTTTTCTGCACTTGTACGGTCGATAGGCATGAATTGAGAGTAGGAAAAGTTTATTTTGTGAATAACCTTTCATTTTATGTTAGAGTGAGGTCTTGAAACAATTTGGTTTGAAAGTTAGAGGAAATTATTTATCGCTGGCCTATGAAACCCTTAAAATCAGGGTTTTGATGCAAGAAGGGTCACAATTCAACATTCCAACTTGGGGATGGCCTAAAAAACTTGGGAAATGTTGAATTGCCTTGTATACTAAATTTTCCAAGTGGTTTTGGAGGCAGGAAGTGTCGTTTGATATTTTTAAGATGAAGCCCTAGGCTTGACATCTCTTATGTGGCAAGCCTGTGCAGCAGAAGAAGTGGATGAAACCCTTAGACAACAGATTGAAGGGTATGTTAACTTGGCATGGAAGGGACCCTTGAACATTTACAGACCTTAGGAAAATTACCAAACTTCTTTCTAATATGAATGGTGAAGACTTTTAGTGACAAATCTCTAATACCGGCTAGATAAGCCTAATTAGGGGGCAGTGAGGACAAACCTCATAAACTCAAAACCCAGATGCCAAAGTGTAAAAATTTCCAAGGAATTCCAAAAGGGTATCCAAATATGTAATTTATTCTAGGCTTTGTTAAGAGATAATAGAAGTGATTAAACAAAAACCCAAATAGGAGGCTTAATTGCTTGTAGCCCTTACTAGGTCTCTAAGGGTAAATGATATTGGGGATCTTGTAGAATATGTTAAAGAGGTTTAAAAGAATTCAAATGCCATGTCTCACATATTTTTTCATCCACAAATGTCATACTTCACCACTTGAGAAAAAGATCCTATATGCTAAGGGTTTGGGGTTGTCAGGTGTTGTTGATTGGAGGGATTGAGACCAGAGGAGTAGAAGACTCTTTGTCAATTTGGAGTTGCCTTATCATGAGTGATCCTTGGGAAGGATACCAAGCCTTGGGAAGGATAAGGCAATACACCATTGGATGGTGTCTATTGAAGACCCTTTGAAGGGTGAAACCAATCAAGTTGTGTACAACACCAAACCCTCTACATCAAAGAATTTGCCAATGGGCATCTGGGGACAAGTTGTAACTTTATTGTGATTATCCCTATTAGACCAGTCTTAACCTTTGTGAAGGGTTAAAATCTATTGTTATATGTTGTAAATGTGATCTTTTTGTAATTGTAAAACATGAATATGATTGTGGAGTTTGTGTGTTGTTGTGTAAAATTTTCCACTCACTTAGGAGCCTTTTTGGTCACTAAATTACCCCTTGGTGAAAGAGTAAGACTCCTAGGTCATTAGGGTAGGGGTTGGGGGTGTTTTGAGGGGGTTATCTTTTGATTATTTATGGTTTTTGGTCTTTTAAATTATTTTTTTTGTTTACCTATAGGTTTAAGTTTGTTGGGATGGATAAGATTCCATCCCAACCTCCTCTTTCTCCCAAGAGGTGGGAGAGAGTCAAATCTCATTTCTTGGGACACATGGAATGTGAGGGAATATTTGAGGGGAATAGGTGGAGGGAGGAAAAGGAGAGAGATGACATCTTCTAAACCTTCCTCATTTTTGTGATGGATGGAAAGAGGGGATGGCAAGTGTCACGTTCCCTTTTCATGAAGGTGCTCCTCTTCCATTCTATTTATGGAATGATGAAGAGGAGGAGAGGAATTTTGGCATTCAAAAAAGAAAAATTGGGAAACCAAAAGAAGGAAGGGAGGAAGAAGGAATAATCTTCAAGGAGAGCATTCAACTTGAATAAATTTTCAAGTAGGTGCCTTCCCCTTTTGTAATATTGTTACATTGTCGATTTTCTTGAAGCTATGCTTGAATTTCCTTGGTGTGAAAGTGGGTTGGGAATATTTTGTGCTTTTGTGTTTTTCTTCTTATTTTCTGAAGTTTATTACTGAATTTTTTATATTGGTGGAATTGGGGGAGGCACTCTTTGGGTAGGGGTATGAGTACCCCACTATTCATGACAAAATTATTTATGGGTATGAGTACCCAATAGTTTAATTGGTGTTTAGGTTGAGGGTAAGAGTACCCTTGATTTTTGTATGGTGTTTGGGTTGGGTAAGAGTACCCAAAAATTTGAGAGGATGGGATCCCCTTGTTTTGAAAATTTGAATGATGAATCTTTACATGGAAAATGTTATGAGAAGGATATTTATCTACCTTGGGAGGTGCCCCCATTTCACGCCATGGGAGAATTATTTTGGTTTTCTTCATTTGTGTGGGTTTGGGAGTAATGTGGTTAATTAGTGATGTGATAATTGTGTGCGATGTTAAACTCTGGTTACACCTTTTCCCCTAGCTTGGGGGTGGGCTACTTAAAGCCCTATGGATAGGAGGTGAGCATTTCATTGGTAGTCATATGTTTTTGTGAGTTTGGATAACGGGTCTTCTTTTAAAATTGCCTTTCATGTAGATTTTTGAGGTGTTGTTTCCTTCTTGTTGAGCTGAAGAGAGACTGTGATATGTGTTTAAGATTTTTGGACTCTCTATATAAATGATTTTCAAAAATTATGTTACGGTATATGAATGCTTCACTATTAATGTGTAAAATGAATTCATGATATCTAGCTATAAATAAGCCTTGAAATTAAAAGTACAGTAGTTCATCCTTATTCAATGATGTATTATATGTTGTAATTCTTTTGTTTCCATGTTGTCTAATAGAGAAGACTAAAAAAAAAAATAGTTCAATGTTATAAAATCTACAAATTGATATTTTAGAAATTTGAATAGTAACATTTGTGTTTAAATTTATAAGATTTATACTTTCTATTTTTGTTAGAAGTTTGAAATGCATTCTTCTTGTACATTAAAATAATGGGACTATTAGTAAGGTAAATGGGAAATTTAAATTCTGCATTAAGTACTTTATCAAGTGTTTAACAATAGAAAATATTTGTAGATGTTTGAAAGTGCTTTAGATGTGAATGCTTGTAAAATTATTATTTAATTTGGGGTACTTAAATATTGTCATTAGAATACCATCTCATTAAATTTTGATTTCTAGAAAAATTATAGTTAATTGTGAATATATACAGGTATAGATGTGTATACATACAAATACATATAAAAATATAATATTTACAATGTGTGTGTGTGTGTGTGTGTATATATATATTATTTACAGTGTATATGTATGTATGTATGCATGTATTATTTACAGTTAATCTCTACTGCTAAATAAAGAGAAACTGTAAAACTTTGTTCTGTGTATATATTTATTTTGCATTCTGTATATATATACATATATAAATGTGTGTGTGTGTGTGTGTGTGTGTATATATATATATATATATATATATATGTTTGTGTGTGTGTGTGTGTAATAAACAAACCAAAAAAATTAAATTAAATTTAAAAAAATTGTAAATTGGGTGGGGAGGGGCGCACGTAGGGGCTACAACACCCACGACAAAAGTTGCGACCCCCATGTGGGTTGCAACACCCTTCGTTGGGGGGGTGGGGATACATCCTCATGGGAAGGCTGCAACATCCGCAGGGGTTGCTCCTCCACCCTAGTAAAATAGAGATTTAATAATACGAAAATTTATTTTAAAAAATCAAATTCTTGTTTTATCGAAATTTTTTCAATAAAATATAAATAGCTAAGGTGCTTATTGAAAGGAAAACAAAAAGAGTCGTATGGCTAGCCAGTGATCTTGGGTATTTGGGTTTTATTTCCTCTTCCTTCAATACCTGCAAAAAACCATGAAACCCCATCAACAACCAAGGCACAATATATTGAAAATGCATTCCAAAAGTTGTTTTAAAAAATAAATTAAAAAATCAAGAATAAAATAAATGGAAACCTTAGTTGAAAATGTTATGGAGCAAGCAAACTAAACATTCGTGTGGAACCATTTCCTCTCCAAGTTCTCAATCATGGCCTTCATGGAATAAGAGAAATGTTGAAACAAGAGAGAATAGGGTTTGGTTATCCTGTAGTGCCCAAACTTTAGGGCAAAAACACAACATTTTTTTTTTAAAGTACAATTATGATGTGGAATAGGGAATATTACGATGTGTATGAACACATGATGTCATTATTTGATCCTACTCTAGTGACATCTTGATATGTACTTAACTGTGTGATGTCTTGATTGAATAATTAACCTTGAACTAGAGGGGTAACACCCTCTAGAGGTAGAGTTTAATTATTTCCCCTACTTTAACCTTCTCCTTAGACTAATATAAAATAGGGTTTTAATTAAGCCCAAATACCCTATCATTTACGTAATGAGCTAGGGTAGGAAAATTATTTAATTAACAAACCTATTTTGGGCGAAGTTCATTATTACTCTGGGTAATGTGTAATGTTTGTTGCCTAAGTGGGGAAATTTGACCCCCTAATCCATCCCACTATAATATCTCCTGTAAAATAAGGTTCTTTACTAAAATCAAAATACACTAAACCCTAAAAGTGAAATTGATTTTTCACTCAGTTTATTTTAAATCCTGACTTACTTTCTAATACCCAAATCGACTAGCAATTTAATTAACTATATGACTGTTAAAATTTAACAAGCGGTTTTTACCATTCAATACACTTTAAATATAATTACTAATGAATTATATTTCTAACCATATTAACTTCTTATCACGTTTTCTATTTCAAGCTAGTATGGGTCAATTAAATAATGTCAATACAAAATAATACTAATAATAATTTTCAATTGTGATTTATCAACCTAACTGTATTAATGTTAATATAATTCCATTATATTAATATTAATTTTAACGTACTTAGCCATCTATTAGTTGACATTAATATCCTAACTCACACTAATTAACGAACTATATGCAATACATTTCATTATGATTTACGTCATTACATATAGTCATGTGTTATTACTTGTGTTTATAGCTATACAAGTTCATACATTATGTAAGTGATATATATATATACTTATTCTTTTTATTATATATATATATATATATATATATATATATATATATATATATATATATATATATATATATATATATATATATATATATATATATATATATATATATATATATATATATATATATATATATACATATACCAGGTATATGATACATATACCCATAATCATTTATTTTATTATATCCATATGTCTACATATACATTTCATTTATATTAATATATGTATATGCATTTATATACACAAACATTTCTCTTATGTATATAAATACATATACATATAACTATGTATATGTTTTCTTTATTTTAAATTGTCAACCCTAAAATCATGCATCTCCTTTTTATTTATGCCCTAACTTAATAAGTTAGGGCATCTCTTATCTTTTTTATCATCTTTCTTTTTGCAGGGAGGGCCGAAATTTGGAGGCGGCGACGAAATGCTTCACAACGGGGTGTAAGCACAGGGGGTTTGAAGGGGGGCCGAGCTCCGTTGTGGGTCACCCATAGTGTCGGTTGTGTCATCCACTATGGGTCGTGGCCCGCAATGGCGACTACGGTGCTCCTATGGGATGCAACCCATAGTGGCGGTCATGCCGCCCCTGGGGATTGCTCCCTACTGCGGCAGGGTGGGGTGGAGCCATGGCTCCCCCACCCTCCAGACCTACGATATGTTATATATATATGAAGGCATAGGTATAAATTTAAATCTGATTTATTTACCAGATTCTCAGTTTATGATGGGTTTAAAAATCAAAACCCTTTTTTTTTGAAATATATATATATATATATATATATATATATATATATATATATATATATATATATATATATATATAATGTTTATATAGGTATATACTCATACTAGTAAATATGATAAAAACAAACATATTTTTATTTATTCTTTTGTAAGTTTTAAATTTGATTTGTTGCCATAATCAGTTGGGTTGTGGGTATGATTAAATCATTTTCCATGTTTGTTTTAGACTTCTCATAAAATGATATTCTGATTTAATTACATGTTTCCCTCTATTAACTCCATCACGTGCAAAAATATAATTCATGCCCTTTTTTTTTTTGAATCCAATTCACTATTGTCTCATGTGCAACTAGTGTAATGCTCAGGTTAACTCATTCTTTCCTAGTGTTTTGTTTTGCAATAATACTTTTCTAACTTAGATATTAAACTAAAATGCTTTAAATGATAATAGAAAGTGAAATGTATTCCCATTCTATTGTTTAGTAATAAAATCTCTCTATCTTAGATTAAATCAGAATAATGCATACAAGCATATTCAGGTTTATATATGGTTCTATTTCAAGCTAGATCTTAACTATCCATTAATGGAAAAAGCAGATTTGTAGGAAATATTTTCTTCTTACTAAGTTTGTCATTGGAATTGAATCAAACTAAATTTTTTAACAAAAATGAAATAATGCTTATAGTTCAATAAAATTATTGATTCATTAAACTCTTTTGCTAAACTAAAATCTAAAATGAACAACCTAATGCTAATGAGAAGAAATATTATTTTCAAATTTTCATTTTCAGTCTTATTTTCCTTTTAAATAAAAGTTTACAGCAGACGGAGACTAGAGAAAATTAATTTCCTTTATCACATTTCTTTACTAATAGATGATTGAACAACAACAGGAAGTAAGGATAATACATTACTTTGATACATAGCTTTTTGTGAACACAACGATAAGAATAATGGAGTAACAACTGTCTTTCCTTTCAAAATATAGTTCTTCAATTAAATGAAGCAAGTATAGGTAGAAATACAAGCAAAATGGTAGTTACATCCTTAGACCACAACTTTCTTTTAGACTTAGGGGAAATAATACACATGCTGAAAATCATTTAGACATATAGAATAATGAACATTCTCTTTTTTTTTCCTTTTTTTTTCTGCACATAGATTTGAAACTTTCTTCTCTTTCCTAGGAGTATGCGTCTCATTTTCATGCAATCCTGCAATACAAAAATCTGTATAGGTGACCATGGAGGCTCACCTCCC
Source organism: Cryptomeria japonica (assembly GCF_030272615.1). Classification (NCBI taxonomy): domain Eukaryota; kingdom Viridiplantae; phylum Streptophyta; class Pinopsida; order Cupressales; family Cupressaceae; genus Cryptomeria; species Cryptomeria japonica. Next base: position 497,499,256 of record NC_081414.1, read on the forward strand.
AACCTAGGCCTACAAGAGACCACCCTTGAGCTTGGGAGAACTAGATACCAAACAGGTTACAAACATACTTTAAACACACATACATTTTCCATATTACATAGGGAAAGCATTCAACACAAAATTCCCAACCCAAGATTAACACATAGTCATCAAAGTGACATTTAAAATTAGTGGTGAAGGTGGACCAAACATCAAGGGGAGATATTCCATAGAAATGAGCTAACAAATGATCTCATAACATTATCCATCAATTTCATCATAAACTATAATTTTCTTTCTCTCTCTCTCTCTCTCTCTCTCTCTTTTTCTTTCTCTCTCACTTGGTCTCTCATGACTCAACAAAAAACCCTTATGACCCCCAAAGGCAACATGCCAAGTCCTCCCCTTATGACCCCCAAAATTTATAAAAATAAATGATGTCAGGGATCTCAGATCCTTGTTTTCCCTCTCTTCCTGGAAGAGAGACTCTACACCCTATGACTGTCATACTTCCTTCACCCGCAAGACTACGCTGCCCTCCCAAGGGTGAGTTTGGTCTTGACTCCCATAAAAAACAATTCAAATGAAAGCCATACAAAAATAAACACCAACTCAACTTGATTTATAATAACATAAAAGCTCTAAGACATACTTAAACGCATATATTTACATTCGGATTTTCACATAAAATACAAGATTATGCATCTTAATCCTATGGGAGACAATGCATCAACCTCAACTACTGGAATAGATTGTGTTTTGGTGAGGAGATTCCAATCCCAACCAAGCCCAAAATTCTTATTAATACTAAGAGGGGGGGGTGAATTAGTATGCCAAAAATCACTGTACTTAAACACTTTACTAGACTAAGAGTAAACCGGTAAAATAGTTTAGCAGACAAACTGGTTAGCACACATGTAAACCAAATAGCAAATAATGCATTCACCCACAGAAGCACAAACACCATAACACAAGAGATTTTGACGTGGAAACCCAAATGGGAAAAACCATGGTGAGATGGAACTCACAAGTAACTATCTGCAGAATAGGAACCAGACCGGTTAAGGTCATACAATGTTCTTTACCAGAACAGATCCTGTTAGGAATCTCAATCTCTATTAGGAGATAAGTCCTATTAAAGACTACCTTTCTAGAGGATTTTAGATCCACAGATGTGAACCACCTTGTTAGAGGATTTACAAAAGGCTTTTGGGCCTACCCAGTTAAGGGCTTCAGACTTGTCGAAGATGTGAGTAATCAACAAGTGAGTGATCTAGTAAATAGCACAAATTGCTTGGTTAGATCCTTGATAGCTCATTCCTAATGCATTCCAACATTACTTCAGTCTTCAACAAATTCACACACTCTCTAACTCATCAACCACCTTAAACCCTAGCAACAACTTAAAACCCTAGACATGATGTCGTTATAAAGGAATCTGATTTCATGTCGATCCAATAGGATTACAATACAATTTCCTAGGTTCAATGCATCTAGACATATTATGTAACACGACACAAAAGGCACCGTTAAAGTGTTGGCACCATCAAACAATTGGTGGATGGTAACTCATCACAAAATGTCGGTTGGTAACTCATCATAGAGTATTACCGGTTCATACAAAATACTGGTTGCCAGTTTGACAAAAATGAAGATTGGGAAATATGTGTTCTGCCGTTTTGATCCTTTGTACCGCTTGAGATCCTCGAACCGCTTGGGTTCAACATACCGCTTCAGATTGGTAAACACCAATAGTCTAAAGACTATAATGCATCATACTAGTTGGGAACAATTGTCGGTTGAGCATAACTCATACATATAAAAGTGATCTCAATGCAAGTGTGTGTCCATTAATGACAATCACAACATCAATCATCAAAAATGCCAACAATCTCCCCCTTTGGCATTGATGGCAACACTTAGGAAAATTTTGACATCTAAGTGTTTTACAACAAAAATATGCCATAATCAAAATTATTCCCCCTAAGCATATACACTATCCCTTTTGGAGAAAATACAATGTATACTACTTCTTAACAGAAATAACATGAAAAAATACATCAAAGCATTCAAAATTTATACTTCTCCCCCTTTGCCAACAATGACAACAAAATATTACAGACCAACCCCTGTTTCATTAGTATTAAAAGAATAAGTGTTTATGACAGTAAAAAGTAAAACTTGTCAAAAACTGATTTGAAGTCCTACAAAAATTATTTCATAGATAAGGACCAAGACTCAAGTAGGGAGGTAGCCACTTCTTTCTCTATCTGCATCTGGGAGACCTATTCTTCCATGACGTCTATTGTGATCATCTCTTGATTCACCATTAAGGCATCCAGATTGAGATAACATTTCTGAAGTATTTGCAGGCATGGGAGTAGAACCAGTTGTAGTTCCTGCAAATCTCGAGTCTGGTTGCTGATTTCCAACTCTATTTTGGTAGACTGGATATGAAACCAGTGAACGGTTTGCCTATATGTTGTAAAAGTCATATGACGGCTTGAAGGTGCTCATGTATAACTGCAAGTTAGATTGTAGCTTTTTCTTCAGTACAAGCACATCATCACAAAAAAGATGGGGTTGGAAAATCTTACTCAGTAGTAGATTCCCCTCATCCAGAGCATCCCTTATACCTTTTTGAGCTTTTTGCAGATCGGACCGGAGCTCATTTAGCTTCTTCACCAGGGAAATGTTGAGAGCCTTTTGATGCTCTTTCTTGGCATTTGCCTCTGCTACCTCTTCTAGGCTCTGCACCTGATCATCCACTATGATGCATAGGAGCTTCAATTGTGCCAGTGATGAATCAGTATTGGGGAGGTTTGTGCCAGGTAACAAACCGGTAAGAGTGTCCACCGCAGCCTGGATCACATCTTGCTCCTTCTTCCTCCTTATCACTTCAAGGTGTTCTTGAGCAACCTTAATGCTCTGTAGCAGCTCCATTTCATTTGCAGACTAGAGGTCAATAGGACTGGTGAGGTTAGCCGGTTTGGCTTGACTACCGGTTGCCTTTGGAGTCTCCATATGAGTGCTTTTTTCCGCTTCTTCTTTCTCTTCTTCCTTCTTTTTCTTCTCCATTTCTTTTTGCCACTCCTCTTCCTTTTCCTCCTCTACTTTCTTCTTCTCTGCTTCCTTTCTCTTCTCCTCTTCCTTATCCTCCTCTGCTTTCTTCTTCTTCACTTCCTTTCTCTTCTCCTCTTCCTTATCCTCCTCTGCTTTCTTCTTCTCCGCTTCCTTTCTCTTCTCCTCTTCTTTATCCTCTTCTTCTTTCTTCTTCTTCGCATCTTCTTGTTTCTTTTTCTTCTCATCCTCTTTTCTCTTTTCCTCCTCTTTCCTTTTCTTCTCATCTTCTTCCTTTTTCTTCTCCTCCGCTTGCTTCTTTGCTTCCTCCTTTTTGTCCTCTGCTTCCTTTTGCTTTTCTACCTATTCTGCCTGCTTCTCCTGTCTTGTTGCTTCTGATGGTGTACCCTGAGAAATATTTTCACCATCTAAGGCATCTACATCAATGGGGTCCATTTGTTCTGTGATCGGTTCTTCTTCACTATCATACACTACATCCGGTTTGCCAGTTTCCGGTTCTTGCTCAGCTTTTCTGTTGGCCTCAGCCACTTGATGCATCTTAAGAGCTTCTTGAGCATGAGTATGTGTATCCTTGATCACTTCTTGACCCTTTCCTTCCAGTAATAGGAGTCTTCTTCTTCTCATGAAGAAGAGGCCTTTGTATTTATTCATAACTTTTAAAAGTTCTGAATTTGATACATCAGGAAAATGTTGGGCAAAAATTTTCTCCCTCATTTCCTGTTCCTTTTCTATGGCAATGTGTCATTTATTGTCTAAAGAATTATACGAAGAATCCAGTGTCTTAGATCTAATTTCTGAAGGCGACTGGTCATTAACACATAAATACTTAATTATTTCCTGTTCAACTACTTCCTTTTCATCATCAAAACAATCAATTAAATCATTCAACACTTTTCTCCTAATGTTCTTTATAGTTCTTTGACAATGTGTCAAAGGTTTGTAAGAAGAAATGTCAATATTTATCGGTGCAGATGATGCCAGTTCATTCTTTGTCTTTTTCTTCGTTTGTCTTGTCTTCTTGGGTTTTTCTTTAGACATAGTTTCTTCTCAGTCTGGTGAATTATTCCTTGTCTTCCTCTTCCACTCGAAGACTTTGGCAGGTGCCGCTTCTGGTTTCTTCTTTGCAGGTGACCGCTTGGTCACTTTGGGACTTGATGGAGTAACCGGTGCCAATGTTGAAGGCATTGCCTTCCCTTTCTTTGCTGAGGGTTCTTTAACCGGTGTCACCCTTTCTAGATAGGTGCTTGTTCTCTTTGCCTTCAGATCAAGAGGTGAGGCAAGTAGGGTAGAGGCATACCCATTCAGCATATCATACATCACCTCATAGCCCATAGGCTCCACTTCTTCTTGTCTAGGCTCAACGGCCTCCATTATGCATTTATCCACTTTGATGATAAAGCAGATGTCCTCTTCATATTTCTTGATGAATGTCACTAGATATCCTCATCCTTAGGCTCATCTTTCTTCTAAACTCATCAAAATACTTGTTCAAAACTTCAGAGTAACTGGTTCCTACTGCTTGCAGGCTCTCTTTGATCTGCTTGGTAACCGGTTGGTTAGGCAGACCACTGAATATCTCCAACTCCTGGGAAATAAACTTGGAAGTAGAAGAATAACCCTACCAGTAGTTGTCCAAACTTAAGTTTCAATGCATTATCCTGTTTGATTGATTTGAGATTTAACAGAAGTTGTCTTTGCATGCAGGTGCATAGATCAAATGATGCATCTTCCTTGATCATTTTGTAAGCAACATTTATCACTGCAGCAGATACAGAGTCAATTCTGCTGGCATGAAATGTCCGGTATCCTATCACCATACATGCATATTTCACCAGGTCATCCTTGATGGAATTGACAGTCATTCCTTGTGAGTCGCTCACTGAACCAGTGAGCTTGGTCATTTCGGTCTTGATGACCTTCCTCAGTGTTGGCACTTCACCGACGTTGCAGAAACTGGTGACGACATGAATAGCTTGCGGTGTGATATCACGTGTTCTCTCAAGATACATCTTGTCACCATGAACTCTACTCAGAATGATTCGAATGTGGTCATCTGTGAAATCCTCTAGGAAGTAAACCGCATTGTGAAGATTCTTCTTCTCCAAGATGCTATACTCCAGTTTGATCTTTTTATCCTTGCCACATAATAGACCTAGCTGAGAATGGATTGCGAGAGACCCTAGGTCTTCAATTTTACAATCTATATAATTAGAACTGCCTTCTTCCACTATTACACCAGCAGGTACTTGTGACAGGGCATTGTATTTGGACTTGCGTTGAATGAAGTTCATAGAATCAATAGGTGCACTAGAGCTAGCATGTGATGCGGAAGCCATGATAAAACAGAAAACTTGAGAAATACCTTTCGGAAATTGAGAATTTAGGGCCTACAAATTCCACTTCGCCTCACACTTTGTCGGTTGCTGAATCACCGCTTTGAGTTCTTCTCTTGATCATTTGATATTTGCTTTTGAATCTTCTTCAGGGTTTCAAAATTTCTTTGAATTGCAACACAAATCACTTTTTCTTCGCTTTGCACTTGAAAAACTTCTTTGCTCGAAAAATGATAGTTTAGAAATGATTTGAAAATTCATTTTAAACATATTCCTTACCTACCGTAATAAATGCTCCACCATTAGGGCGTAAACCCTAATTTGCCTTTTACCATTTCTGGTCTTCTGCCACCTGACAGGTATCTCATACTGGTTAAGGTCTTTTACCAGTGTAAATCGGGGGTTCGAAGTATTTCACCATTTGCTCCCCCTAAGCTTTTCTGATGCTTAGTTCGCCGGTTCCGTGATTTCCACACTAGGTGCAGAAACCGGTTCTTCTTGCAACACTGCTGGTTTCTTTTTCCAGGTTTTGTTCATATCCACTTGAACAGTTTCAATATCAATCTTTCCTTCCCGAGTGACTGGTATGTCAACCGATATGTTCTTTCTTGTTCTACAGAATCTTGCTGAATGACTCGATTTGTTGCAATGATAACAAACCATTCCAGGTGCTCTCCAAGGTCCATTATTCATGTTTCCATTCTTCCTTCTGCATGTTGCAGCTGTGTGACCATGACCATGGAAAATCCAACAGTTTTCTCTCCATCTGGTTGCCGCTTGATAGCCACCGCTTCCTGACTGATGATTAAAGGCATTAATCTAGTTGTGATTCCGGTTCACAAAAGGTTCCGGACCAACTCCTTGAGTCCTCTGAGGATATCTTCCAGTGTTGTTCATAACAGACCTGCATTCAGATGCTCTATGCCCAAACTTGTTGCATGCATAACAATTACCATTGAACTAATTGGATCTAGGTACATTGCTTATAAAGTAAGGAAAATTATTGTAGGCTTTGCTCCTACACACATTGGCAGTATGTCCTTCTTTAAGAGAATTAAAGCAAACATGTTTAAACTTTTTCTTACCTTTATCCTTTGATGCCGGTTGTTTCTTCGATGCTCCAACATTTGTACCAGAGGTCTCACCTTCCTCATGACCAGAATAACCAAGTCCATTAGTATTCTTGACAGGTTTTGCAAATTCAAGCTTTTGCTCTAGCTTAACAATACTCTTGTTGAACTTAGCAAGTATTTCCTTTGACTCAAAGAGTTCTTTGTAAATAGTAGAATCTGTTTCCATCAAGTTTGCATTCTCAGAGATGGCCATGTTCAGTTCTCCTTGCATGTCTTCCTTTTCCACTTTGCTCACATGGAGTTGAGCAGTTAGGGCACTGATCTCTTGCTTCACCTTGGAGATTTCATGATCTTTGTCTTTTACCAGATCTTCAGCTTTCCTCTGGTTCTCAAGCTCTTGGCACATTCAAATAGTCAGTCCTTCCAACTCTTTTCTCAGGTTGGAATTGGATTCATTCAACTTTTCTACTTCTTGAATCGGGGCTTCCATGTCCGCTTCATCAAAAGAACTATTTTCAGATAGCTCCATTAGTTTTTCAGCATGTTCTCTCCTTTTTGCCTGAGAGGCCTTATATTTGACCATAAGATCATTAGGCTTGCTCAGACTAAGTGAGCCGATGAGTAAGTTCCCTCATAGTGTATTCCCCCATATCTCTTTCCAAGTGGTTAGACTTATAGAAAGGTAGGCTCTGAATTAGTATGCCAAAAAACACTGAACTTCAACACTTTACTAGACTAATAGTAAACCGGTAAAACAGTTTAGCAGAAAAACCAATTAGCACACATGTAAACCAAATAGAAAATAATGCATTCACCCACATAAGCACAAACACCATTATACAAGAGATTTTGACATGGAAACCCAAATGGGAAAAACCACGGTGAGATGGAACTCACAAGTAACTATCTACAGAATAGGAACCAGACCGGTTAAGGTCATACAATGTTCTTTACCAGAACAGATCCTGTTAGGAATCTCAATCTCTGTTAGGAGATAAGTCCAATTAAAGACTACCTTGCTAAAGGATTTTAGATCCATAGATGTGAACCACCTTGTTAGAGGATTTACAAAAGGCTTTTGGGCCTACTCGATTAAGGGCTTCAGACTTGTCGAAGATGTGAGTAATCAACAAGTGAGTGATCTAGTAAATAGCACAAATTGCTTGGTTAGATCCTTGATAGCTCATTCCTAATGCATTCCAGCATTACTTCAGTCTTCAACACATTCACACTCTCTCTAACTCATCAACCACCTTAAACCCTAGCAACAACTTAAAACCCTAGACATGATGTCCTTATAAAGGAATCTGATTTCATGTCGATCCAATAGGATTACAATACAATTTCCTAGGTTCAATGCATCTAGACATATTATGTACCACGACACAAAAAGCACTGTTAAAGTGTCGGCACCGTCAAACAATCGATGGATGGTAACTCATCACAAAATGTCAGTTGGTAACTCATCACAGAGTATTACAGGTTCATACAAAATACCGGTTGCCGGTTTGACAAAAATGAAGATTGGGAAATATGTGTTCTGCTGCTTTGATCCTTCGTACCGCTTGAGATCCTCAAACCGCTTGGGGTCAACATACTACTTCAGATCGGTAAACATCGATAGTCTAAAGACTATAATACATCATACTGGTTGGGAACAATTGCCAGTTGAACATAACTCATACATATAAAAGTGATCTCAATGCAAGTGTGTGTCCATCAATGATAATCACAATATCAATCATAAAAAATGCCAACAATGCAATCAGAAACAAGCCTCCTTTCTTAGCTAAAATTTTCTTCTCACAATGCAAAATCCTTCAACAATTCTTGGTCTCCAAAATTGGAGAGTGGGTGATAAAAATCTAAGTTGAATTTATTCACCTAAGTAGACTCTCCTCACATTTTCCAACTTCCTTGGAAAGGATGTGGGATCTCATAGGTTGGTCATCCCAACCTTCTTACAAGGTTTCTAAAAGTAGAAATTGAAAAGGTAGGTGTAAGGTAGGGAAGTGCATCCAAACACTAGAATAGAAGGTTGCATCCAAACCAAGAGTCAATCTTCCAAAAGCTGATTTTCGTCCATCTAGAAAATCTTACTTTTGAAGTGACTTGACAATCACATGTGGGTGGTTCTATGGCAAAAAATGTTCCTTATCCATAGGTATATCAAGTGGGCCTTCAAAAGTGACTTAACCACAACTATAGGAGTTAGTTTGGCCCCCCAAAAACCCACCTGAAAGTTTACCTACGGGTTAACCTTGATTTGACCAATCCAAAGGTCTCTAACCAAGGGATCTTTTGGGAAAACTACATGAGATTTGAAAAATGCATAGGTTTTCATGATTCCCTCTCAAGGACATGTCATATACCAACTCACAACACATCACAAGTGTCAAGTGACACCATAAAATACAACACATCATAATTTACACTTGGACATGTCCTTTTAAGGAGAGATAAATTAACAATAATAAATTGAGAATACACTCAAGCATTCACTTATAGGAAAATAAACACATTACAAACGAGGTGTTGTCTCTCCAAATAGACAAACCTTGGCTTCACTATTGCACATAGGTTTGGCCCTAGTTCTCCCATGTAATTCCATGGTCACAAGGATTAATATCCTGCACAACTCAATTCACACATCATTAGGTTCAAAACATTATGCATATGTATACACACAAGGAATTACATGTCAAACAAACAAACTCATAATATGCACTGCAAGGTAAAATGATTCCATAACATGGTTCAATTACTTTTCCCAACAATTTTCATGCGACCATATAGTCATTTGCAACACCAATGAAATCATATAAAACAATCACCAATTAGGCTTGCATAAATGAATTACAACATCATCAAGATAAGTACTAAAATCAATCATAATGTGGAATACATCTTATCCACTAGTCTCATGAAGATCATATGTCAAAAGGGTCTCATTAGCATGATGTATCAAGGTTCTATCTCGAAGGATAAGTATGTAACATAAATGAAAGATATTCTTATGATGGGCTCGGGATAGGGCCCCAAACCCCTAACAGATATATATATATATATATATATATATATATAAGAAAATTATGTCTAATTATCCACAAGGGGTCAAAATTCACTAATTTATACTTCTAACATAGTCTGTCATATTGAATCAAAGCATCTTTACATAGTTTTCCACCATCCATGTAGGTTGTTAATAAGGTCAACCATGGTCAAACTAGGTTAATCCAGAGTTTCATTGGGGAGGGGTACTACATATCCTTATCTTTTTTCTAAGGGTTCTTATGGAGCCCTTATATTCAAGGGTTGGTATTGAATCCATCCAATGAATGAGATTTAATTCACAACTTATTAGGGCTAGGGATAGAAATCTTAATGATGATTAATTTTTAATTAATTATTAATGCCATGGTGGTGGACCATGATACTAGGTACCCTCAACTTGTTACCTTTAAAAACAACTTTGGAGAAAAATCTTAAAGAAGTAATTTACATGAGTCAAGTTAAAAATATATATATATATATATTAAGCCAAGTATTAGATGGGAAAAGAGGATTAAATTATAATTTATTTTTAATTTAATTATCAAGGGACTCTATAATGCTTTTATTAATTACTTAAGTTTTATAATTGAGCATATTACCTTTAGTGAATAAAGTGAGATAACTTAATAATTGAATTAGTGAAAATCCCCACATTAATCTGGTTCTGCACCAAGGGTTAATTTTTTTGATCTATGAGCATTTTAAGGCCAAGGTTTCTGAGAACCCTAATATGGCTCTCTCAGCCTGTAATTATGATGGGGAGGGTAGTGGTAGCTCTGAGAATGGGGGATGGGATACAGAGGATGAGGAGGAAGAATTCATTCCCCCCTCCCAAGAAACCCAAAAGGGAACAAAAGAATTTGTCTTCTGGGACTAGCAAGGGAAAGGCCTCTCCTTCGGCGGGGGGAGCTAAGTCTGCAAAGAAAGCCAAGGGGAAAGGTAAAGGCTCTGCCCTTGTGATTTTGGAAATCTCCCAGGAGCATGATGTTCCTATCTCCTCTTCTAACTTTGAGGACTCTCTTTTTCCTCATGAGGAGGGGAATTCTCAAGAGTTTGTGGATTTGAGCTTTCAAGACTTTCAGCGCAAGAAAGAGATGGCTATTGGGGGGTTTGAGATTGCCAAAAACAATTTTGTGTATCTCATCAAACTTTTCAGATGGGCTTTCCTCAACCTTAAACAAAGAGCCCTTTTCTCAAAATTTGAACATTTACAGGCTAAGGAGGCTTTGGGGGAGAAGTTGTAGGTGACTAATGAGCCTATGCAATCTGGTGGTGTGAAGGAGAAGCCTCAAGGGTCCTCTATTTGTGCCCTTTGGAATGAAAATGAGAATAAAATGATGGCAAATTATTTAAATAAGAATGTGGAGTCTATTGAAAAAATGAAGGATAGGTACGATAGCAAGTCCAGGGAAGTAAAACAGAGGATTAACAAATGTGAGACTACCATGCATGAAATTATGGAGGTCAATCATAAAATTGTTAAGTCTGCGGTAGAAAATATGAGAACTGTGGTGGAAAATCTTGATAAGTTTCACCAAGACAGGGTCTTTGTTGACTTGGACCAGGATAAGGATTTGGAAACTGAGGACACTTTGGGTCCAAGCAAGAGAACTTGGGCAAGTACAAAAAATAAATCTGCTAACCTGCCTTAGGATATCTTGGAGTTGAAGGATACGACCTAGAAGATGAATTGGCTGGAAGCTGAAGTTTTTGAAACTTTACATAACCTGGGTTAGTGCTATCCCTTTTACTGGTGCTGCTTTGTTCCTCTGTTGGATTTTTGCTGATGTTGGGATGTGTGTTTCTCTGATTGTCTTATTTTCCTATCAGTCCTATTATCTTTTTTGTCTTCTCTTTTTTGAGGGGCTTTAATGATATACCATATGTAACTTCTTTGTAAAGGGTTTCGGGTCCCTTCAAAACATGTTTTTGCCTTAATCAAGATAATTGAATTAGTGAAACATTAGCCATTTTTATTTTATTTGGAAAATTCTCGTAACATTAGATGATGATATTTTCTTTTTGTTACTGAGTATCCATGGGATGGTTTGATTTAATTATAAAAAAAAATGGTTGGGTTTAGTTTGTGTCATGTTCCTATTTGAGATTAAGTGGGGGCATGACATTAGGTATCAGAGCTAGGTTTTAGACACTTGGCCTATGGGTCTCACCTTGAGTTTAATTAACTTTTGAGAATTCAACTTTTGTTAATTTATTTGTTCACCCTTGCATAGATGACACCTCTCACTAGGAGAGAAGTTCATCGAGGTAGGGGCTCTGGTGGACAAGGAGGTCAAATGAATCAGGGAGGCTCGCAACATGGGGAACAAAATCAAGGACAAGTACAACAAGAAATTTGACCACACATACTGTAGGCATTGCAGAATCTTGTGGGAATCATTAAGAAGAGAATACCTCCAGCCCCGGTGTAACGCCCGCCATGAAAACCCTAAAGAAATTGACAAATAATCTAGAAAAGTGGAGATAATTTTTTTTGTTAAAGTAACAACTTCACATCAAACTACATTAATGCATAAACCTTATTATGAATTCCACATACAATTTAAACATGAACATATGACACTAAGGTACACATGCAGAATGATCATATAAACAAATAAGCATATATACATCCTTTACATTCTTAACTTCATTACATTCTTACAATATTCATTGCATTCTTCCCTAGGGTATCATAACATCATTATTGAACTATTACATCAATAAGATAATATACAACAACCATAAAAACTAATGATTATTCTTCATTATATCCATTTTAATACCAATTCATCAGATGATCCCAATCTAACAAAACTAATATCCACATCTATCTAATCAACTTTAAGTTACATATTACGTCATGTACATGTATCTTGTTACAAATATACATCATCTGCTACAAATAGGAAATCATGAAATACAACTGCTCCATAGTACAAGTAACTAAAGAAAAGTAGAAATATCCATCATACTCATGAACCTCCAATGAAGATTAAATATCCCAATGGAAGAAGGCATCAACCACCCAACCATGTGGAACTAAAATAAACCACCACCCCCATGATTCGAATAATAATATAAGCCCCCCCACACACTAAGGTTAGATTGACACCTACCTCCCAAGGACACAACAAATAACATAAACAAAAACTATCAACACCAGACATAGGCTCAAATATATAACTAGGAAAAATGCAAGAAACTTCCATGAAACAAAGGCTAGGAGAAAGGATACATATAGGGGAAAGTGTCATCACATGCCATCAATAGGGTTATCCTAGTAGTCTCTTTGGACCCTTGTGCCAAGTGACACCCATGCGGAACCAACTCAACCTCTCACGAAGACAAGGGATCACAGTCATGTCAACAAGGTCATGAGTGGGGCACTGAAATTTTTTATTATCTTGTTGATATGAAAAACATAGAAAAATTTCCAATGATATCTCTTGGTAGTCTAGACCCCGACACCCATCACAAGGGATCTCCTAGCGGTCTCTCTCATGACCCTGAAACCCACTTGGAAGCCACTCCCCCTATCATGTTCCTATACCTAGGGTAAAACGTAATATAAATATAAAGGATCTCAAAAAATTCTCATAGTGCATCCATCCAAAGGTTCAATATCCAAATTGAATCATAATACAACTGAAACCATAATACCAATATCCAACAGCCTCATACATAGGCCAATTATGAAACCAAAATTCTCAATATCAACATATATCCAAATATGAATCCATCAATTTGATAGTAAAGCATATCCACCTATCTCAAGGCCATAGTACATCATAATACCAAAATGCTCAAAAAGCATCAAGTCAAAATTTGGAGAAACATCACAAAGAATCACAAAAATCACAAAATTAAGCCTCTGGCTTGACACAGACACAAAAAAATCGACTGGTAAAAAAAACAAAAACAAAAGAACAATGCCTATACAGAAGCTCTGGCATAATTACACAAAACCCTGATGCGTAGACGAAATGTTTTCAAAATGTAGAATGTTTTCAAAACACAGAATGTTTTCAAACGCAAAAGGTTTTCATAACACATAATGTTTTCAAAGAAATCACAAACACACCCCATAGTCATGAAGTAAGCAATCTTTTCCTTTCCAAAATCAAGATATAAAATTAATTACAAAGGTAAGAAAATATCCAACCTAGCAATGAGATGAATGGTCTAAATTTGAAGAAAGTTGAAGTGCAACCCAAAATCTAGAAGACGGCAATGCAATCCACAACAACAAAGAAAATTCCCAAAATACGCAATTCCACAATGAACAAATTCCACATATAACTTCTTCGAAATCCAAAAACAATTCTTCTCTTGAAAATACCAAAAATTCTCTAGAATATTGCAAACTTCTCCAAAATTCAGCCCATCCAATAGTAATACAAAACTCTTTCTAAAAACTCTTCAAAAGCCCTCATTAAAACATAAAACAAAAATTCTAAAATAATAATAATAATCTTTCATGCATAAAACCCAGTTAAAAAATTTAATTCAAAGCATAAGGCTCACTCCACTTCCACCTTCGAAAACAAAGAGAAAATAATAAATACTAAATAAAACTCCCAATTAGCCAATAAAGCCAAATAAAATAAAATAATAGAATAAATGATTAATTAACATGAATTAAATATAAAATCTCCAAATAAAATAATCAATTAAAATCTCAATTATATATAAACATCACATAATAATTAAATAAACATCACATGACAAATTAACCAAAATACTAGAACTAACAAGGTATCGACTAGGCATAGAATGTGATAGGACATTATATCATTCTCCATTTCAACTTACTATTGGGATTAGAGACACACTCAAACCTGTGAAGCCAGGTGAAGTCGATGTCTAGTACCTGCAAGCTGCATAACACCAAACATCTATATATATATATATATAGTCACATAAGAAATTAAACATGAACAACATCCCCTAATTAGTAAAATAATCACGAGGCTAATTATCAATCTAACTTGAATAATTATTCCTGAACATAAAATCAGCATCATCAAGTAATCATAATAAATATACCAATGCCACAAAGAATATCAAAACAAGACGCAAGGAATATCAAGACCACAAACAAACCCATAAGTATCTAACACATTCACTCACAAAGGATGGATTAGGGAGGGGCACTACATCCTCCCCCCTAAGACTCAACTTACTCCTGGAAGTCGCAAAGCTAGAATAAAATATGCACACATTAGTCTTGAAGCTTTATTTTTATATTACCAAAGTATACCTTTCCTCCAAGTTAAATACAAACAACTCAACTAATCTCCTCATTAAAGGATTCATTAACAGATAAAAACATCTTAGTCCAAACATTTCCTAACTCAAAGTAAGATAATAACAACAAATTTTTCCTTTACTTCCTTCAACTATTCAAATTAGTACTTAAAACAAAATATTTTTCTTTTCACTAACTACAAAAAGCATACCATTTCACTCAAATCTCTTCCAGAAACTATCATTTAATAATATTTTTTCAAGGCATAATTTTTCGATCATAATTCCCATCACTAAATTAGTATCTATAAAACACAAATCACAGTAATTTACACTTTTCAAGCATATCAACACCTTTTTAACATCTATATATACACAAGTAAGAAGAAAAATATACATTTTTCCCCACATTTTACCATAGACACTCCCCTATATCACTAAAGAAGTCACACCATACACCTATTATAAGTGAAAAGTTTCTCAGAACAAGTTTCCTCAAAGTCAAATATAATTAAGATATCACACAATAACTAAATTATATAATCCATACTTATAATAGAAAACAAGGTTCGTGGAAAGTAAACATCTCAATCTCCACACTAACAGTACCAACATGAAGCGCAACACAACCTTAACTAAAGAGAAGGAGTGAATCTCACTACATATTACAAATACTCGATGCACTCTTTCACTCCGTAATTTATTCATAGGCATCCCTACAAAATAATTATATATGAAACATATATGGGCACCCATTGGAAATAGGGAATCTGTAGTTCCTTGACATTTAACTATTCCATTTAATATAAACTTCTTTAATACAAACACACTCCTATCTAACAATTCATATATTCTAGAAAGTTACCAATGCATTTCATCCTGGAAACATATTTCATTTACTCAACCAACATTAGTATTATCTATTTACCCATCATGCCTAGTGCACTTCTCCGCGGTTCCCTCCCTTACACACACTATCAAAGGTTCGAAACAAATATGATAGAAACAACACTTAACATAAAACTAGGGCCCACAATATTCAACATTTGGAATGACCACCATAGACATCAAAAGAGAAAATGCCAACAAAATCAATCAAGAAATAGAGTGTGACAAGTGCCACAAATAGTTAAAACAAGAATATAGTGGTTCATCCTGGTATAAGGAAATCTAAAAATTAGATTAGCCCTAAAAATTCTAAATATAAATCACAAATAACTCAAGGCAAATTAACCAACACATCCAAATCCACATCACAATGTGACTATTATCAATCACATTAGAGGGAGTAACCACTACACAACACCCAAGGATACAATGTCCTGAATGTGTTAGAGAGTGTACACTAGGCACTTTAGGCCATTGAGTTATTATAATATATCTTTCCATAAACCAATCTATGTAGCAACTAAAATATTCATATTCCTACTTACTAGCAACCACTTACCATCTTGAATACAACACAATCTTTTACTGGAATCTATGGATTTATTCTTTATGAAAGAAGACATATGCAAGGGAGAGAGTAAGCATATCATACACACACAAGGAATTCTCTCATAGCATGACTAACATTTTTTTTTAAATATCCTATCCACAAGATATTCACATTCACTAGGTTATGACTATAACAAGAATAAATATCAAAATCTTAATTAACCACTTGATGATATACTACAACATACACCATTTCTTAGCATAAACAATAAATAGCATGTAGGTGAGTTAAAAATTCCCTTCATGATGTCGCAAGAAAATTTAGTCATTTAAATATTCACACTCAACATAGCAACATAGCTTTTAAAAGACAAAACTCATTACTTACTAATAAACAAAATTTAATATCAGATTTCAACTACTTCCACTTCTATTATCAAATACGTTGGAAGGGGTTTTGGAGAAAGAGGGTCAGGTGAAAATTAAGGATAAGGGGAAGGATTGCGCTTTTGAGAACAATGAGTGTTCCCTATGGAAAGAAGATGAAAAAAGAATGATGTTGGAGTGCCTTAAGAAAAATAGGGAGGCTATTGAGATTTTTAAGAAAATATATGATGAAAAGTTTGGGGAGATCAACCTGAAAATGCAAAACATTTAGGTTGCACTCAAGAAGATAATGGAGAATAGTGTCGCTATGCTGAGTGTCTTCTACCAACATGTCAACGATGGTGGCTAGATTGGAGAAGATACATAATGACAGGAACTTTGTGGATCTAGAGATGGATACTGGGTTTTCTAGCTCCAAGGATTTCCCTCGCACTACGAGGAGGACCAGACAAAGCACCAAAGTTGTTGAGGTACCTTTGCCTCAGATTCTTCTCAACCTCAAGGAAGCTGCAAAGACCATGATGATGCTAGAGAAAGAGGCTACTGATGGCCTCAATATTTTCATGTAACTGTTCTTGGTATCTTTTTGTAGTTGTGCTCGCGAGCACCTCGCTGGATTTTTGTTGTTCTTTTCTTTGGCTGATGTATCTATGTTGTCCTTTTCTATAGAAACATGTTATGTTTCTTTGTTATTAGTCTTGGTCTAGTTTATTTAATTCTCTATCTTTGGATTCTAATGTAAGGGGTTTAGGGTCCCCTCAAAACCTATTTTTTCTTAAGAAAAAACACTACAAACATAAACATATTTTCACCCATAATTTTGTACAAGCATAGTACAATAATTTCCTAATCAATTACCTCCTTATAAACTATGAGATTTTACTAACCACATATGAATATTCTATCATGTCCCATTATCTTTCTATATTTATTTTTAAGCATCAAATCCAAATATTCCTACTTCCCTTTTCAGCATTCTAACATCATAACTTCTTTTCCATACAACTTTATATAAAGTAAACCTAATGCAATCTAATCTATTCCTTAAAGGATAACCTACTTGCCTATCAGCTACTCGTACTTTTTGACATTCAAAGATACCCAATATTAATAAATAGCATATTCCTATAAGAACATTCACTCTAAAGCATACATGTACATTTTGCATACTTATTCTTGAGGCACACATTAAGATAATCCAATAACATACCTAATCATTCTATTCCTTCCCAATCTATTAACACATACATGTGTTGTACCCACTACAACATGATTATTACAATGATTATAATGTCTATAACCTACTACTTAACATCATAGTCTATTCCAACATGAATATAAATATACAAACTTTACCAAAAGATCTATAATACATTCCACCAAGACTCTCATACATGTCCCTATATAAGAATCGAAATAGCAAGAACTAATCTTTTTTCAATAAAGCACATATAACAAGACTATCTAATGAAGCATATACTTCAAGAATACACATAAGCTATGTTAGGATAACTGGTGGACAGCTGAGAGAGAGGGGGGGGGGGTGAGGTGTAATTAGTTATCAACAGATTATATTAATCAAACCACTTTATAACCCTTATCTGGAGCACATAAACATTGAATACCAGAATAGAAGAAACAAATACCGATAAGCAATAAAACTTAAGAATGAAACAGAGAATTAACACAATGCAACCATACCACATAACACCATGATTTGTACGTGTAAACCTGGTAAAGGGAAAAACCACAGTGGCAATCCTACCCACAGTCAGATGATACTTCTACAGAAAGTATGTGATACAATAAGGGGCATGCCAATGCAGGAAGGCACACTGCCTAGAGCGTACTGCTCATTACAAAAGAGTCTCACTGACTACAGAGAGGTTATAACCACCTCAAGATAATTGGACAAAAATCCAAAAGAATAAACTGCCAGAGATAACATCTACCATGCCTGATTACAGTCTTGATTAAGCTCAATACCGGAGGCCTTTGACCTCTTACTTAAACCCAATTCGATCACCTATGATCGACCAAATCTCCTTCGCATATGATATTGCATTCCATGACCACAACACATATATTTCATTCCCATACCATGATCTACAATGAGATCTTACATCAATTTATACAAACCCTAAGGCCTAAACCAATTAGGTCGGCCACCTAAAAGATATTACAATTACACACATCCATATTACAATGATATGCCATGTCAGCTTTAGACCAAAACAATAATAACCAAACCATAGAACATCCTAGTAACCTGTAGAGAACACATTAACATGATACTGGTCCATAACCTAGATAGGTACCTGACCTAATCTAGGTCCACCATGCCAAAGCGATGTCTCCAATCAGTTGAGGCACGATCAAGGATCACCTTCTACATCGTGAATTCCATCTTGAAGTTGCACCAACACCACTTGCGCATCCTGTCAAATATTCTCAGTGAAAGCTCTGCTGGTAAAACCTTAAACCCTTACCTGTAACACAAGATCTTCTACTGGTAACCAAAACAGCTACTGTTGACATCAATGACAAAACATCAATGCAACACATAATCAATTCATCCATATTTCCAACAAGCTATCCATTAATTTCTTAATCCAACATAGTGTCCCAATCTCTACCTTCCATTATAAACATTCCAATTACATCATAAGCCATACAATGAATACATCATTTCATATCATTACTATAATCATGATCTCATCTACTACGTCATGTCCTAATGCATATGAATACATGGCCCAAGAGTACATGTTCTCTTTCACATTTACAATGTCATCATGATACAATATACTATCTTGAAGAAACATAGAATCCATAACCACACATGCTAGCATCCAAAGAACATCCCAATGGACAAAGGTATCAAACCACCTGACCAAGTGGGACCAAATAGGAACCAATCCCCGTGCTAGGAGATGACATAGGGTTCCAAATCATGCTCAAGACCTAGGAAGACACCTAACAACTAAGGAAATCAACATGACATCACAACAACAAGAAAACAACAACCAAATCATATCACGAGGTTGAATCAAAAGCAAAAAACTCCCAGAGGCATAATCAATAAATCAAGCCATAAGGATAGAGGAATCATGTAGGGAAAGAGTGAAATCACATGCTAACCTCATGTGGAACCCATCTCAACCTTGGAGTCAATCAAGAGAGAATGGTACACCGCTTCAGCGGTCTTCCCAATACTAGATCCCAAAAATAGCTCCCTGTCCATCTATAACCCAGAACCACCTTCGTAGGCATCATTAGGGAACAAAATCATAATCCTCAATTTCAATATCTTGATTATGTGAATCCTATTTACCCAAACCCACTAATTAAATTATTAATGTTATCACTTACAATTACAACATAAAACTCTTCATGTGCTTCCAACTGGTCTAGACCCTCTACTAGCGATCTATTCCTCACGACCCTCGTCCTACACATGAAAGAGCCCACTCCCTCTAACATGGATGAATACCTTAGGGTGAAACATACATAAAAATAACATTACAATAATATTATGAAGGCTCACTAGAGTCATAATCATAGTCACAACATCACTGGCATAATATGTGACATAATATGAACCATGCATCCAATTACTAGCACGAGCCTTCACCAAAGCAATATCACAATGAACCAAATCATAAACATGAGAATAAAGGCTAATCCAAAATAAAATTATAATCCTCAATAGTGAGGCAATAAAAATCCCACTGGAGCTCTGATAATTATTCCTCAACAATGATGCAATCTTCCTCTCCCTAGAGAAATCAACATATATGCAAACCCCTCAATGATAAGGCACAAATCCTCTTATCGAAGCACAAAAAAAACATGCAAAGATCAAAATTACATAAAAAAAAATTGTAAGAAACTCAATGCAATCATACAAAGCCTATGGAAAGTGCCCAAAATCAGACAAATCAACTACAGGGCTCAAAACTAACAAAACCCGCATCCTGGAGCTGTTCAGTACATCCCAAGAGCATATTGGAGCATAGGAGGTGTAAACTGGCACATAGGAACCATAATTTGCTGCATACTCGCACAAAAACTAAAGGTGATAAAATGAGAATAAAAGAGATACAAAATAACATTACTAAGTCATTCCAATGCCCCAAAAAATACATAGGTCATCCACAAGGCAAGCTAAGACATAAAGCAACTTGCAAAACTCCATGGAAACTATTCCAAACTTGCGAATAGAACCCAAAAGCTTAAGGGAATGTAGAGAATGTATGAGAGAAAATTATAAATGGTAAGCCAATTTTATCCATTTCAATTCAAAACATAAGGAAAGGAAAAACACAGTTTATGGAAAATGCAAAGAAGACATTCCCGACAATCATCATTTCTAGATTTTCACCATAACCATAATACTTATAAATTTTTCCTCAAACCAAAATGAAATCATAAACATCAATTTCTAATCCCCAAACAATCTTTCAAAAAATACAATGTATACAATCTTTTCCAAATAAAAGTGTAGAGAATGGAGTTTGAAGCTCCAACCTGGAAGACCACGGTAATGACAAAAAAAGGGTATTCAAATAAGAGCAATCCCAATCCAAAAATATCAAATCAAAATCTTCAATCCAATTGCTAATCTTCCACAATAAATCTGCAATCCCCAAATTCAAAACTCCATAAATCAATCCAAAAATTCTCCACGAACAGTAACCTCACAACATACACAGAAAACTCAATAAATAAAAATGAAACTCAAAACTATAGAAATCCATTGGCTAATCAAAAAATCGATAAAACCATATATTATACCTACCATGCGTGAATGCGAGGTAGATAATATAAAATTATATTATTTACTTACCCTCACCAAAAACAACCGATCAAAATAGAGGACAGTAGGTAAACTTTATATTAAAACCACTTATGCAAATAGTAATAAAATAATATTGTATTATAAACATTAGAAACAAATAATAAATCGACCCCAATGATAAATAAATAAATAAGCAAAAGCTCTTATAAATAGTAACTCAATATTAAATATAAGAACAAATCACAATAAAACATTAATCAATAATTAATTCAATAAACAATAAATAATAAATAACCATTAAACAAAAAATAATTAAAATGGTTAATAAAGCATTTAATCAATAAATCAAACCTAATAAAATCTCAACAATAAATAAATAACAAATAATCAATTAAACAATAAATAAACCAAGTAACCCGTTAATGGGTCCCTGAGGGCTAATCCCACATTAGGAAAAGAGGAGGTTAGATGGGAGCCACCTAGCAAGGAATGGATAAAAATAAATTTCGATGGGGCATCTAGAGGTAACCCGGGAACCTCAAGTGTGGGGGTAGTTGCGAGAAATGACAAAGGGTCTATCCTCTTCAAAGGAACACGTCGATTGTAGGATGGAACAAACAATGAAGGAGAGGTTCAGGCAGCACTTATGGAAACTGAGTTGGTCTTAAACATGAAATTCCAAAGCTGCATCTAGAAGGAGATTCCCAGGTGGTCATCAATGCAATTGTTAAGGGAAATACTCCATCATGGAAATTATCTCGCTAGGTGGCGATCATCCAAGAGAAACTCAACCTCTTTGAGGAACTTCAAGTATCCCACATCAAGCGAGGTGCCAATGTAGTGGCAGACCTACTCTCCAACATTGGATGCGGCATGTCTAGCCAAATGGCCAAGTGGTGGAAGGGATATGGCAGAGTGTGGAAGTGGTCTTAAATGCAGTCCTAGAAGCATGAAGCAAGTAACATGCACGTAAGGAAGCCTGAAATGACAAGTAAATCCTTTTGAAGATGTTGCAATTAATGAGGCAGTTGTCGAGTACCTGTTAGCGATGATGGCGGAGTGCAGCAAATCTGCTGTGAAAATTTATTTCTTTTATGACATTGCGCTTGCATTTATGACCTGTCTCAAACAACAATGGAGGAATTTAATTCCTTTGGTTTGTGAGCGGGGTATTGAGTCTGTATTTTTTTTTTTGATAAATGGTTTCATGTTATTTGCATCGTATAGGTTGGATTTAATAATTTGTGCAAGTCCAATGGAAGCAAATTTCACTTTGCGAATCGAGAAGAAATTTGTCCCATTCCTGGGGACTGTATTGGAGAAAATAATGCAGGGGATCTTCAGGTACAAAGAGGAGAAATTGTGGAGTGCGGCATGTCTGATGCTAAGAGAGGAGGTGTCGCACATCCATTTTTGCTATCGAACAAACATGGAGGTGTATTCCCTGATTATGGCATGGGCATGTGAGTTCGAGCCAGAGGTAGAGAAAATCAGGCTCACCCTGATAAAATTGATAGATGGGGAGTACCTAATCAACCTCAGCTCCATTTTGGAGTGGGTTGTACCTTAGATAGGCATCCATATTAGGGAGGGAGACGTTGAGGAGGAGCTACTACCATTTGTTCGAGGGCTAGAAAACCACATTAAGGAACAATGTTGTGAGAGAGCTCGCATTGGTTGGGAAGCCATGAAGCTCTGTGTCAAGCTAATCAAGATAGATGAAGTATTGAAGGCTCTAAAGGTGGTGGCATGAATGGAGGTTGGGAGAGATCTGCGAGATAGATTCGAGGAAGGGCAGGCGGTCCAATTGCTAGCAAGCTTGAAAGGTGACCTCGATTTTGGATGCTTGGAATGCATCCCGAAGATGAAGAGTGAAGCTACAAAGGGAAAAGCTTTGGCAGAGATCACAGATGAGGAGAAGGCGAACCAGAGTGATAGTGAGTGAGCATCCATGGGGCCATTGTTATTTTATATTTTCTTCTACTTCTATTTTCATAAGATTTTTTAGGCATGTCTATAAATTTTGGGTGCAGAGATGCACAGAACTGGTTTTATTTCCTTGTTTTAGCTTCGAATGCTTTATAGAGTAGGTTTGGACTATGAAATTTTGGGCCGATGTTTATATCTTTGTGTGGCCTTGGATGGTTGTATATCTTTTTTCTGAATCAATATACTACAAAATTGCCGATAAAAAAAAAACCAAGTAAATAAATAGCCATGCTATATAATAATTTAATTTAAACATTAATAAATTATATTAATCCAATTATTGATTAAATAATAAACACACACTCACATCACCTCAAGAAACCCGACAAAGGGTTAAACACTGACACAAGACTCCAACCACTAACTTGTGCCACAACACAAATGACAAGGTGAACAACTAAGACTAGAGAATATAAGAGGGAAACTCATGCCATCTCCAACAACTTGGCATTGGGATAGGACACGCTTGAACCTGTGAGACCTGGTGGAGTCGATGTCTGATACCTGCAATCTTGGAACACCACCAAACACAATATAATACATATACAACATATATACATCATAAATGATCAGACAAGTGAAATAGAATCATGATGCCATATCATGCTTGAAATGAGTGATATGGAATCATCTCTTATCACGAAAAAAGTAAGATAATCATGCTACCATAGCAACAACTCATCTTATGTACTCATCATCATAAATAATGGTTAGTACTAACATATCATCAAGATTAATGTTAACCCACATAAGAGTATTGAATGCACATAGATCCATGAACATATAAATCCATTCATCAAGATAATCCAAAGTTTCATCACCCATAAGAATCATCATAAACCACATATCACATAGCATGTCTAGCATCATCAAGTATCATCTAGGATATGAATAAAGTCATAAATAGCCAATAAAATGCCAATAATAAGTATAAATAAGCCTATTGATGCATGAAACAAGGACAAGTCAAAGAGGAACACTACACACATCCTCTCATAAGGAACGAGTTAGGGAGGGGCACTACATCCTCCCCCCCTAAAACTCAACTTACTCCTTGAAGTCACAAAGCTTAGGATGAAGACATGCACACAATTAGTATATAACTTCTTTGCATATAACTAAATATATATATCTTTCCTTTACGACAATTACAAACAATACACCTAATCTTTCTCATTTAACGATTCATTAATCAATAAAAAATATTAGTTCAAACATTTTGATAGCTCAAATAAGATAATAACAACCAAAGTTTCCTTCTTATGCTTCAATTGTCCAAGTCAATGCATTACATGAGAGAGAATACAAGACACAAAACCCTTACTAGTTGCAATGAGCACACTAAATCATTAAAATATCTTCAAAAAACATCATTTAGTCATATTTAGCAAGTTAAAATCCATCAATCAAGTCACTGAGCTAGCATCTATACATGCAAATCACCATATTCTACATTTTACAAGCATGATCACCCTCCTTAAACATATATGCTTATAGAAATAGGAGAATAGATTTAACTTTTATGCAGCATTTACATATAAACATTCCCCTAATATATTGAGGAAGTCATGTAATACACCTAAATGAGGGAAATATTTTCAACAATAAGTTTCCTCAAGGTCAAACATGATTAAGATATTTCACAATTTCCATAAATCTATACTCATGTATATAAGAGAAAACAAGATTTACGACATACAAACATCCCAGTCTCCATACCAAAAGCACCAAACATGAATCATAACATTATTTTATCCATGAAAAAAGGGGTAAATAGCACTATATGATACAAACATTCAATGTTCTCTTCATTCAATAATTCATTCATGAGATTCCTGATTAATTAGTTGTATATGCAACATACATATGCACTTATTGAGACAGGGATTTATTGTCCATATCTCTTCTTTTTTTTCTTTTTTTTTCTTTCTATTTCATACATTATAAATTTCTATCTAACATTTTTTTAAATCTAGAAAGTTACAAATGCATTTCATCCTTTTAAATGTAATCCATTCACCTACTAACATCAATATTATATAATTATTCGCTTAGTCTAGTGCACTTCTTTGCGATGTCTTCCCTTGCATGCACTATCAGTGGTTCAAAATGAACATGATAGATCCAACACTTGACACAAGATGAGAGTCCACAATACTCAACATATAGAAGGACTACTATAAATGACAACAAAATAGAAATCCCAAAAGGAGATATCATCAAATCAATATTAAATCATGAAAAATTGCTGGCAAAATCAATAAGAAATAAAGTGTGACAAGTGCCACCATAAAGGACAAGATAAATGAAGAGTAATTTAGTGGTCAGTCCTAGTAAATAGGAAATATTAGAGATCAAATAGACCCCAATATGCTTTACACAAATCACAAATAACTCAAGGCAATATAGCCACCTCAATCAAATCCACATCATGAGGTGACCAATACTAGTCACACAAGAGGGAGTAACCGCTACACAATACTCGAGGGTGCAATGACCTGAATGTGTTAGAGAGTGTACAATAGACATTTAAAACCATAAGTTTATTTATATATCCATATTCCTTTTATCATCTTTAATGCACGACAATCCTATATGAACGTCTAAGCTTTTATCCTTTATGAAAGAAGACATATGATATGGAGAGATAAAATATCTTAAACACACACAAGAATACGCTCATGACATACACCAGTACTCTCAATGTACAATAATTAGCATAAAAATGATTAGAATGTATTCCATGATATCATTAAGCAATTCAGTCAATCATATACTCACACAAGAGAATTTACTTTTAATAAATAGATCTCATGACTTTATTTCCAAGCAAAATTTAATAGCAGCCTTCAATTACACCTACTCCTAACATACCATTAACTATTCAATTTGTCTATCTTAAACATAAAGCTATATATCATAGCCTTCCATGCAACTACTTTATTTGCATTTCATTTGATATCTCGCAAAATCAAATTCATACATACAATATTCTATTCAAACTCATCTCCTATCAGTCCTTAACTATAATTATTTGTAAACTAAATTTGTCAGCAATTCAAGAACTGTTGTCATTTAGGAACACATTACAACCTTATTCAATTTCATTAACATGCCATCCTACCAAAATTCATTGAGAAATCACAAAATCTTAAAATTCAAATGGGGTAAGAAGATAGCATCCTTTCTTAATATATCCTTCGATCAAGAAACCATTTCATTAACACCACACTAATATTTTATAAAGCTATGGCTTTTATCTTACTAAACCGGCTAAAGACACAACAATATGATTTCATTTTTTTTCTATACTACACATGCAATATGCCAAGTTTACTTCATTCAACACTCATACTATAACATTGTCTTTTAATATATTGTAAAAATTTCCTACATAAATTCGCAAGAGATACTTTGCCTATCTAATTATTCTTTAGAATGGAAATCATGGATGCAATACATAAATTTTGATCTTTAATGCAAATTTATTTCATACAAATTTCTCATTTGATGTACGCAAAATCTTGTTCATCAATGATTTTTCAATGCTTCAATTTAGTATCAATAAAATTCCTAAGAACCATGAATCTTATGTTCAAATAGAGAGAGAAGAGAGAAGAGGGAGGAAAAGCATCACCAAAAAAAAAATTTTATGCACACAAATAGTATGCATGGACAATTTGAAATTTCTAGACATGTCATATTAATTATACAATGCAACTACTCGCATCATCTTCTAAGATATGCAAATTCAACCTTCCATGAGGTCTTCTAACATTACAAATGCATATAGAAATCCTAAATCCTTATTGAAAGATATGATTTACTCAAACAATCTTTTCTCACATGCAGAATCACACACATATATACACTCGATAGTTCTATTTGGTGCCCATTCATTACTAGTTAAATTTATTACATTTTACGTAGAAGAATAAGGAAAAGAGAAAGGAATCATTAAACTACTATTTACTTATATATAGATGCATATCACATGAGTTCTTCAATTACACAACATGTTATACACTAGATAATTTCTATATGCATAATACAAACACTCCTACTAGAAGAAAATAAATGTATCATTCCAACGTAACAAACTAATCCTATAAATATGACATCAATTAAGAGAATTTTCACCATCTTCTTCCACTCTATAGCTAAATAATTCATATAATGGAAATGACCTTTAATACTGAAGTAAGATCCAAAAATTACAAGGAAAGGCAGGGCCACATAAAATCATATAAACTTGGCTCACATCTAGGAGACGTGCATAAGAAATGAATACACATATAGCATATAATCATGATTTCTAGGAAGGATTAAGGGAGAACACAAAATATAGACATCTAAAATTCTCTAAGATTCTAAGAACAACTCAAATTAGAGAGAACATTATGACACACCATGCAAGACTAAGAGCAACTTATCCAGAGATCCCAGTGTTTGCAACACGGGCTCTGATACTAGATGTAATGCCCACCAAAATACCCTAGAGAAATATTCACAATCTAACCACAAATAGAATTTTGTTTTTTAAAACATCATCCAATGCAACATAATAAACTACCATTACACAATATCATTGATTAACATCTACATGATTACTTAAAACATCGTGAACATCACCACAACCAAAACAACATATAACACAAGCGGAAATAACATCATATCAACTATCATCCCATTACATATATTCATTCTTTCTTTTATTTTTTCCTTAGGGTATTCCAATGTCACTACTTAACAGCACTAGAAACATAAACATATTCCACCTATAATTTCGTACACGCATAGTATAATCATTTCCTAATCAATTACCTCCTTAGAAAATATGATATTTTACTGACCATATATGCATATTCTATCATGTCCTATTATCTTTCTATATTTATTTTTAAGCATCAAATTCAAATATTCCTACTTCCCTTTTCAACCGTCTAACATAATAACTTATTTTCCATAGAACTTTACATAAAGTAAACCTAATGCAATCCAATCCATTCCTTAAAGGATAACCTACTTGCCTATCAACTACTTGTACTTTTCGACATTCAAAGATACCCAATATTAAGAAATATCATCTTCCTATAAGAACATTCACTCTAAAGCATATATGTACATTTTGCATTCTTATTCTTAAGGTACACATTAAGATAATCCAAAAACATACCTAATCATTCTATTTCTTCCCAATCTATTAACACATTCATGTGGAGTACCCACTACAACACGATTACTACAATGATTACAATATCCATAACCTGATACTCAACATCATAGTCTATTCCAACATGAACATACATATATGACCTTTACCAGAAGATCTATAATACATTCCACCAAGACTCTCATGCATGCCCCTATATAAGAATCGAAATACCAAGAACTAATCTTCTTTCAATAAAGCACACATAACAAGACTATTTGATGAACCATATAATTCAAGAATACACATAAGCTATCCATTCATTTCTTAATCCAACATAGAATCCCAATCTCTACCTTCCATTATAAATATTCCAATTATATCATAAGCCATACAATAAATACATCATTTCATATCATTACTACAATCATGATCGCATCTACTATGTCATGTCCTAATGCATATGAATACAAGGCCCAAGAGTACACGTTCTCTTTCACATTTAAAATGTCATCATCATACAATATACTATCTTATTACATAGAAATAAGCTCCATAAACCATCTGCATAATGAAGAAGCATAGATTCCGTATCCACACACGCTAGCATCCAAAGAACATCCCAATGGTGGAAGAAGGCATCAAACCACCTGACCATGTGGAACAAAATAGGAACCACCCCCCATGCTAGGAGATGACATAGGGTTCCAACTCATGCTCAAGACCTAGGCTGACACGTAACAACCAAGGAACTCAACATGACATCACAACAACAAGAACACAACAACCAAATTGCATCACGAGGCTAAATCAAAAGCAATAAACTCCCAGAGGCATAATCAACAAATCAAGGCACAAGGATAGAGGACTCATGTAGGGAAAGAGTGTCATCACATGCTAACCTCATGTGGAACCCGTCTCAACCTTGAAGCCAGTCAAGAGAGATCGGTACACCGCTTGAGTGGTCTTCAAAATACTAGATCCCAAGAATAGCTCCTTGAGCATCTAGATCCCAAAACCACCTCCCTGGGCATCATTAGAGCACAAACTCATAATCCTCAATTTTAATATCTTGATTATGTGAATCCTATTTACCCAAACCCACTAATTAAATTATTAATATTATCACTTTCAATTACCACAAAAAAAATTTTCATGTGCTTCCAACTGGTCTAGACCCTCTAGTAGAGGTCTATTGCTCACGACCCTAGTCCTATGCATGAAAGAGCCCAGTCCCCCTAACATGGACCAATACCTTAGGATGAAAAATAAATAAAAATAACATTACAATAATACCATGAAGCCTCACAAGAGTCATAATCATAGTCACAACATCACTGGTACAATCTGTGACATAATATGAATCATACATCCAATTACTAGCACGAGCCTTCACCAAAGGAACATCACAATGAACCAAATAATAAACATGAGAATCAAGGCTAATAAAAAATAGATTTCCAATCCTCAATAGTGAGGTAATAAACATCCCACTAGAGCTCTGATAATTATTCCGCAACAACGAGGCAATCTTCCTCTCTCTGGAGCAATCAACATATATGAAAACCCCTAAACAATAAGGCACAAATCCTCTTATCGGAGCACAAAAACAACATGTAAAGATCAAAATTACGTCAAAAAAAAAAATTCTAAGAAACTCAATGCAAACATACAAAGCCTCAAGAAAGTGCCCAAAATCAGACAAATCAACTATAGGGCTCAAAACTGACAAAACACACATCTTGGAGAAGTTCAACGCATCCCAGGAGCAGATTGGAGCATAGGTGTATAATGGTGCATAGGCATCATACTTTGGCGTATCCACTTCAAAAAAATGATG
Source organism: Cryptomeria japonica (assembly GCF_030272615.1). Classification (NCBI taxonomy): domain Eukaryota; kingdom Viridiplantae; phylum Streptophyta; class Pinopsida; order Cupressales; family Cupressaceae; genus Cryptomeria; species Cryptomeria japonica. Next base: position 497,529,632 of record NC_081414.1, read on the forward strand.
CATTTGATGCAAAAAGTGGCACATTTAAGTCAGAAAACAAAAATGAAAGGGATTGAAGCCTGCAGGTGACGAACGTGCCCATAATTGAACATATATATATATACCTAAAAATCACTCCCTAAAGGTGTGGGATGATGAAATACAAACAAGGAAATACATAAATGAGGAATCATGAACTTGCAAAGAGGATTCAACATCAATTTTAATCCAAAACCGCACTTAGGAGTGCACAAAACATCGCCATACTCACACAATAGTGCAGGAGCACCTAGGACTTAAACTTTTTAGCTTTCTCAATTTTGGCTTGTACTGACCCTAGACAATTCAGTAGTGAATAAGGACTCCAGTGTTGGTAATATAACAAGGATATTGAGATGGTTGTTGATGATTATGGACATAACTGATTAAAGATGTTTTACTGTCTTGATATTATTATTTTGTCATTGATGTCAAGAAATTGATTTTCTAATTCAGTATGATGTTGCCATATCTTAAGAAATATGATATGAAGATTATAAAGAAGTCGGTAAAGGCACAGGAAATAATATGATGAATAAAGGGATAAGTTATTCAATGGGCAACTCTACCCAGTCAGACAATGATGAGATCTTGATGTTTTAGATTGTTTTAACATCATACATATGTTGTAAAATGTAAAGGTTAATACTACACTATGTTATCAGGCAAAGAACCTAGTCGGTAAACCCTAAGGAACCTAGTCAGTAAACCCTAAGGTTATCGCAGTCGGTTAATGAAGACAGAATGTCTACCAAGTAAAGTTTAGTATTCACCGAGTTGTAACCGAGCTATAATAGAATGCATTAAATGTTTACATGTGATATTTAATGAAAGAAGCTGATGAGCTGGAGCGGATCAATGATTGGCAAGCCGTGGAAGAAGTTTGTTAACAAATCTAAGACAATGGAAAGTCGGCAAGAAGATCTACAGCTTAGATTGAACCGCATTACCCTAACACAAGTTCCAAGATGATTGTGTAAGTTCCGAGGTAGGGTAAAACATTTTACAGATCATAAGATATTATGAACCTGGACAAGATTGAAGATCTGATGGCTATGATTGATCATGGGAAATGTGATCAAGGAGATTAAGCGGTTAGATGATTGTTTATAAATAAGGAACTGTTGATAAATAGTAGATGCGGGCAAGTGCATGCACAAGGATGCTACATAGTGATCACCGAGCACAGAAGCTTGAAGACCTGTTGGAATAATAGAGTATTGATGCCTAGCAGATAGACAAGATTAGTTCTATGTCTAGATTGTGTTGAACAAATAAGAATCTGCTTTAGCATTTTAGATGTAAAGTTGCAGATAGATTGTATTACTGTTAGCTTGTGAAAGTAACAGGAAATCTCTTAACCAAGTGGACTTAACAGTCTTATAAGTAAATCCTCTAACAAGGTGACATTTTAAAAGAGTGTTTGAAATCCTTTGACAAGGTCACTTCTAACAAAGTGAAGATCCTAACAGATCTGAGGGAAATCCCTTAACCGGGTCACATCTAGCAATGTGTTTTGTAATCTTTAACAGGATTGGCTTTTAACCGAGCATACTCTAGAAGAGTATATTTCTTAGTGGGTCTGATATCCCATAGTGGTTTTTCCCTATTTGGGTTTCCATGTTAAATCTAGTGTTATGAGGTTTATATTGTTCATATGTTTTTGAGTTTGCATGTTTGACAGTTTTATTCTATGACTGATATATGTTACCGAGGTTGAATCTGATGTTTTCATTAATGATTAAGTTTGTATGATTTACACCCCCCCTCTCATCTTGTTGGCTATCAGATCTATACTTATATTAAGTATCAAAACTATCATCCAGGAGGGTCCAAGAGTTAGTGTTTTGAGTCAATGTAGGCCTAGGTTGAGTTCATTCTTCTTAGGTTTGCATTTTTGTGTAAATAGTGGGTTTGAGTAGGTAATTGACCTTCTTGATGGTCAAAAGTGTCAAAAATTGGTATAGGAATTAGGGAGGGTTAAATTAGTCTTAGAAATGCTTTAAAGGTCATGTGTGATGACTTAGAATAGGTATCATATGTTGGGAGGACCAAAAACTGAAAAAGTGAAAAATTGCAAAAAAGTTGTCATGACAACTTTTGTCCTGAATTGGTTAGCGATGGAGTTAGGGATTTTCCAATGACCTAAGATGACTCCACATGTGGGAAAATATATAATTACCCTCTCGTGCATGGATACCAAGGTTAGAGAATGTGTTATGTAAGTTCAACAATCTAAAACTACTCATTTTCAGACTAGTTGGCAGCATTTTGGCTTGATTTTACTCATTTTATAATTAAAAATGGATTGAGTTTCTCTAGTGTGTTACAGTATTTTTGGTTCCATTTTAAGCTTTGTAGATAGTTTTCATTAGTGTTTTCTTGCTTTGGTTTGTAAACAACCAGTTTTGGCTTGTATATAGCAGTTTTTTTGTAAAAATGGTTGCCCCATGAGTTCCACACATGCTGTCGTCACGGATTGTTGGTAAATGAAGGGAAACCACTTGTAAAATGTATATATGTAGGGGAAAGTTTTGGAGAAGAGTTTCAATATGACTGTCACCTTATTCTAGGTGAGTCCGAGAGCAACCCGGCTAGAGGAAATAAGGTGAAAATATGGTGCAAAGTGCAGGGGTGAATGCCAAAGAACTATCTAAGCTTTTGGAGGGGTTCATGGAGTTGGTATAGAGTTTAAAATTCAAGGAGGATCCTTGAAAAGTTCATTTGATGCCCAAACACCAACTTGACCAGTCACTGCCGGCTAGAAGGCCTGGAAACCCTTCAAAACCCTCATTTTGGGGTTAGCATATTGTACGGTGAAACAAGAAGCCAAAACCACAAAAATATCTTTAGGTTAGATGAATCATTGAAGAAAAACCAAACTTTCTAGGGGGTCTTTTGGACCGTTTTCACTCAAGCCCTAAAAAACCGGTTTTAGGAGGCCTAATTGGGCTAATTCCTTGTAGCCCTTTTCTAGGCAAAATATTGAAATCGGTAAGAAAGCAAAAGGTTGCACACCTCAAATGGACCCTAAATGAATTCAAAACATAAAATAAGATACCTCCACACCTTTGCATCATCTCACAATGGTAGGAGGTCAATTTGACAACTTGAAGCTAAGAAGCCATAATTGATTACATGGGAAGCACTGTGAATTGGTAGGGCTCCTAGCCAAAACACTTGAAGCAAACACCTTAGAGTGGTCAAGAATCAAGCCCTAGAAGAGAATAAGAAGGACTTGGAGGTCTAGAGAGAAACTAGGCCTGGTGAGTTGGTGGAATTGAGAAACACCAAGTAGGTGAACCCCATCACACACCAGCTAAAGGTGATAAAATGGGACTAAAAGAGATACAAAATAAAATTACTAAGGTATTCCAATGCCCCAAACAATACATAGGTCATCCACAAGGAAAGCTAAGACAAAAATCAACTTACAGAACTCCATGGAAACTATTCCCAACAAGCCATAGACAACCAAACTTGCAAATAAAACCTAGTAGTTTAAGAGAATGCAGAGAATGTATGAGGGAAAATCATAAACGGTAATCAAATCTTATCCATTTTGTTGGTGCAATTATTTATTATTATAGGATATAATTACAATTTACTTAAGTTGATAGGATAATTTATCTCATTGTAGTTTGGATATGAGACACTTAGGGAAGTGTGCACATAGGGATGATGCTTGTAGGAGAAATTCCACCTTTTGTGGTCTTATCTTGCTGTTACATTCCACATTTGGTGGGTGATCCACCTCTTATGAAATATTATATTATTTCTCCTACCTAGCCTTGTTTCTCATTGAGCCACATGTCATGATTGTGTCCTCACATATCCATTTGGCCTTGCCTATATAAGAAGGCCCATATTCATTATATTGGTTAATCCAGTTGATCACTTTTGCATATTGATGATAATACAGTTTGTTCTTATCAAACTATTGTCTCTCTTTTGTGTTCTTTTCATTGTACCCTTGATCTTGGCAAAATCTCACATGGTATCAGAGCCATTGGGGCCTCATTGATTGGTTTTGGGAGACATCTTGGAAGGCTTCTAATTTTGGATCTAAGGTACTATGCATTTTGGAGGCATCCTAGAGCCTTTTCAACCTCACCATTGCGTCCGAGAGGCCGTTTCCATTAAAATCGAGTATAAAATTGTCTATTTTTGGCAAAAGTCAATTTTTGGGTGTTGGAGGAATTTTTAACCCAATTTGGGTAGTACGATACGGATTTTCAAAAAAAAAAAAATTTCATCTATTTAAAAATTAGTAGGTTTTTTTTTAAAAAAATATTGTATTGCAAAGTTTTTTTTTGAACAAATTATTATATTTTCGGGGAGGGGGGGTTGACCCCACCCCCCGTACTTGCAGGCCTGCACTTTGCAAGTCTACCGCAGACTGTACTTGTCAGCCTGTGGCGGTGTTGTCCTGGTGACACCCTTTTCTCCCGTCACCCAACGATGTTGTCTCGGCTCTCGACAACAGTATCCACTCGACATCCTCCTCTGACAGTTTCCTAGTCGCCCTCCGGCTGCACCACCTACTGGCCCCGACCACCGCCTGCGACCTCCAGCAGCTCCGGTCGGTGCATGTCACCGACCCACCAGACCTTCCTCCCTCTGGTGGGACCCACATTTTCCATGTGGTAGGTGGCCACTGGCCCATGGACTAGACACCTCTGCTACACATCATCTGGACTGAACAGTACGACATATTCAATTAGTGCACCATGTCACTGCCACGTCAGCTTTCTATACAGTCAGCAAGGAGGTGCAACAGTTTTTTGATGGTCATACAATCATCAAATTTAACATAGTGAAGTGTTGACGTCAGCCTACGTTAGCACCTTTTTGAAAATTTTAGACCCCTCTCCATTGAGTAGTTTGATTTTTTGGGTCAACTTCGAAGGCCCATAACTTGCTCAATTTTGCTCCTTTTTGGGTGCAATTTTTTTTTATTTGGGCTAATTTTTTGTGCTCTCTGCAGTTGTGTGGTTATTTTCTGATTTTGGTAAAGAGGTTTTTCATAATTTTTAGATTTTCTTAGTTGTACCTATCCAATCCTCAATTTTGCAACTTCAAAGGCATCATTTGGGCTTATACGACCTCTTTTTCAGGTGCCATTTTTTTGGAAGTGCATATTTTTTTGTCTACTTTCATAAGTTGTCATCAGTTTGAAGAGATTTTGATTGGATATTGTACTTTCATAAATTGGTCTTTTTTGGCTTACTTGGTACTTGTAAATTGCTTGTATCTTAGTTTAGATCTCTTTCATTATTAGTTTGAGTCTCCTTTGGCCTCCTTGAGGCAGTTGTAAAGTTGAAATCAGAAGTCCACTTTGCCATTTTTTTGCAAGTGGCCCATTGTACATGCACTAAGTATAAAGTGCCAAATCATCATATTTTTTTTTGGGGGGGGGGTTCTTTGATTGAGTGAATTTGGGGGGGTTTCTTGTGTGATTGTGCCTCTCTTTCCTTGTGCTCTTTCATTTTGTTGCTATGGGTTCTCATAAATTTTGACCTTTAACTCCACATAACTATGCATCTTGAAAAATAAAAGCATGGAGCAAACTAATGGAAAAAGGACTCACGCATTTCATAAATAGAAAAATAGCAGCACCAGTAGATCCTAAGGTTGATCCTAATGCTCAATTAGAGTGGCTCACTAAAAATTGCATGGCTCTTGGAACTTTGTGTAAGTATGTATCGGATCACCTCATTTTTCACATTGAGAAGTGTTCTACAATCAAAGAGGCTTGGGATTGTTGGCATATGCACACTCCAATGAGACATTGTAGGTGATTGAAGTTTTTGTCATTGATGGCAACCTTGCAATCCTATGGCACTGACAAGGCATTACACTGGCAAGTTAGTGCACCGGCATCAGCAGATCACACTCTACACCGGCACTCAGGACACCAACACCGACACAAAGAAAGGAAGTATACCGACACAGAGGCCGACAAGATTTTTGTTATATTATATTTTGTTTATTATTGTAAAACTTTGTAAGCCGACTTGGCATGTTGTAAAATGACTCTTCTATATAAAAGAGATCATTGTAGACATTTTGTAATAAAGAAAAGAAGAAAAAAAAAGTGATGTATGCAAAATATGAAGGCATACCTATTATGCAAAATATAGGTTAAAGGGTTTATGTAAGAAGAGCAGCAACCGGTACTAGATCAGGCATTATAGATGCTATTGTAAAGTAGTACAAGATATTGGATTTGTATAATCCACATTGTAAGTCAGTGAGACTTCCCATTGAGCAGTGAGCTCTAGGCAGTTGGCCTTCCTGCATGTGCAGGCCCCTATTGTAAGTAATATTCTCTTATTGGCCAGTAAGTGGATATTGTAGGTCACAAATCCCACCGAGGTTTTTCCCACACTAGGTTTCCTCATTAAATCCTTATGTTATGGTGTGCAGCCTAACAGCTTGAGGAAGATCTTGACACCGGTAAAGATGGAAAATCTGATGAACTTGAAGGAGCTCTTTCAGACTATGATGCATAAAAATTGAAAAATATCAAACTAGAAGATGATTTAAGAGCAGCTTAGGATATCATTCAGGCACTTCAAGAGAATCTTACTATTGCAAGAAATAAGAGAAGAGAACTTTGTGAAAAGATGCAAAATGAGAATGATGAAAAGGAATCACTTCATGATTAGATAAGCAAGCTAAAACAAGAGAACATGACAACAAAGAATGAGATACAGGATATGACTATGAGATTTTGTAAAGAGATTGAGGATAGGAAGAAGAATGAAGAAGAATTGACCAGAAGACTAAGTGATGCAACAAATGAGAACACAAGACTTAGCTATGAAAATGACATGTTGAAGACAGATCTAATGCACACTTAAAATGACTCAAATGAACTGATGAGACAGAAAGAGGTCTTAGAAAGAGAACTAGAAACTGCAAATCAACACAAAAAAAAATTCAAGAAAAGCTCAGAGGAACTTGGCACCTTGCTGAAAAATAAAAAAACCTAAAGGCGACACTTCTGGAATTGGCTTTGAAATTGGTGAAAGCTCTGGTACTGCAAATACTCAGGATCACAGCAAACCGGTAAGACAACCTAATGCTTATAAATTCAATGGAAAATGCTTTAACTGTAATAAGTATGGTCATAGAGAAAATGAATATAGATCTAGAAATTATCAGAATATCAACACACCCACTGGTCAATGTTTAAAATGCAACAAAGTTGGTCACAACTCTAAAAATTGCAGAATGAATGTGAGATGTTATGTTTGTGGAAGATTTGGACATTTATCTAATCAATGCAGAACACAAACCGGCATAGGTTATGGGAAAGCTATTCAGAAGAATAATGTAACTTGTTATGCATGTAACAAGATTGGGCATATTGCAAAATTCTATAGAAATAAAGGATCATCGGTAGACAACAAAATTTCTAGCTTGAAAGGTAAAGAAAAAGTTGAAGAGGTTAAGCAAGAATTCTCAAAACAATGGATTAGAAAAGCTGATCTAAATATTGGGAATACTCCTCCACCAATAGAACCAGTCAATGCTTCACTAGCAGGATAGAGTGATGCTTCACCAGCAGGACAGAGCAGTGCTCCACCGGTAGGAAGTTCTTCATCAAATTGAAGAAAGTTTCCTTGAGGGTTTGGAAATCTAATCACACATGTGCTATTATTCCCTCGGTTAGAGATGAGAAGTTAGAAATTACTTATTACCGGAAAACAATGTTAAGTAAATACTTAACCGGCATGCATTTATTGTGGTAGATGGCGAAAAAAAAAACACTATAAATTTGAGGTTTTGGCTCCATTTCATTTCACCGAGTTTTCAAACCTACGAAGAGCACAAAGATTTTGAGCTAAGGAATTTTGAGCAATAGGCAAGAACACTTCAAGAAATCATCCATCCTAAAGGCAGTAAAAGGTATTTAATCATGGCATCCACCTCTGCAATTGAATATATAGAAAACCCTACTGTTGTAGAAGTTATAAAAAGACCTAGGCCCATATTTCAATTAGTTCCTGAGGTAGCAAAGAAAGATGATACCTTAGGTGCTTTTTCTCAAATTCCTAAGGGAGTTGTTTATGCTAAAGACCCCAGAATTTACATTCATTGTAACATTGAGGAACTAGGAGATGAAGATATTAAAACCATGTTTAAAACTGTGATATGTGATAAATCTGGCAATGTAAAAGATGAACACAAGATCATTGAAACCCTAGGATTTATAGAGATCCTTAGCATTCCTGAATTCCCCAAGGATGTGGTTAGGATAGTCTTAAGCGGGGTACATGGTGAATTTTTCTAGTTAGATGCAATTCACAAAATCACTAAGGAAGCTGTGAAAGCTGTCACAAGGTTATCGACCACCGGTAAAAGGCCAAACAAAACTAAGAAGGTATCCAATGACCTAGTTACAAACCTAACTGGTGCAACATCCGATAGAAGGTCCTTAAGATTAAATGATGTAACAGATATTAATGTGAGATTTATTAGCATAATATTAGGATATAAAGCTACTCATGCAAATAGACTCAATTTAGTTTCAAGTTTATGCATTAAGAGTGCTTATGATATGGTCACGGATAATGCAAAGATTGATGTATGTGAGTGGTTAAAGGATGAATTAATTGACAACTTAGGCAAGATTAAGAAGGACAAGAAAGGAACCTTTAAATTTGGAAATCTGCTAGTATGTTTGATGCTACATATAACCAAACAGGTTCTCGGTATAGGATACAAAGAATTTGGATGTGATATACCGGTAGGTAAACAGTTAACAGAACTATTCAATGATATGGGAGAAGACAAGGAGAAGCCAAAATGAAGAAAAGAATCAGGTTATCACAAAAGATTGTTGACAAATATAAAGATGAAATATGCTTTGTAATCAAGAAGGATGAGATCTGGATGGAAGCAGTCATCCCTAGGACTGTTTGGGTAACAAAGATGGGCTATGAAATAGATGATCATATAATTGAAACTTATGCTAAAGCACTTTTGGAAGCCCCTAAAGAACCTAAGGAAGAAATATTTGGTAGTGCAAAAACCATTGAAAGCCAAATACAATCTAAGAAAAGAGTGAAAAAGGTTGAGGTAGTTGTAAGAAAAGGTTCTAGGCAAGCAAAGGAGATCAAGGATAGAGTAATGAAGCAAACTGGTATAACAGAGGATGAGTTAGGAGCTCCACAACCTGAAACTCACCTATCACCGGTAGGTACATCTTCAGAGAATGACATGCCTGCAACTTTCAAAAGAGTTGTAAGGAAAAGAGATCCCTCACCGGCAACCACACCCTCACCTAGGAGGACAAGACAAAAACAACAAGCAGTGAGATCTCTGGTAAGAAAATCTACGCCAAAGAAGAAGAAACTAACACCCAAGAAGAAGAAAAGGATAAATAAGGACTTGGCCCCTCTTGACATACTGTTAAATGAAATTACAAAGGAAGGGAAACTAAAGAATATAGAGAAATTATATGACACTCTGACAGCTGATGAAAAAGAACAAGTAGAAAACAGTGTTATATTGTATATGGATATGTATAAGAAATTTTTTATGGAAGTAGTAGATGAAGTACCAAATGAACTATTTAAAAGACTGGAAGCAAGGAGACAAGTAGTAGTAGAACTGGACAAGAAAATAAAGATAGAAAAGCTACTTGCTATATATCCATTGAATTCACCCAAAGAAATTGATGACTTAATTGCTCAAGCCAACCGGTTAGTATTTTCTACTGCACACCAGCACATTGCTTTGATGGTTGGAAGAGTTAATGAGGTGACTGAGGAGACAGAAAATGCATGGGACATTTTCCTAGTGGAAAAAGAAAAACAAGAAGAATATATGAGTCACAAACCTATAAAGGTATATCAGAAAGAAAGGGACAAGGGTAAAGGTAAAGTTGGTGGACCACCCAGTATCAAGGTTAAAGACAACTTACCCCCACCTCCTTTTATTACTCCACCGGTAAAAACAACAACTACAAAAGATCAACCAGTAGTTGAAAGTATGGATGTAGAGGATGTTAATCCTAATCCTGAAGTCTTATATACAGTGGATGTTGATACTCAAAAGATCAACATTGTGGTAGACAAAGATATCGCTAATAAGACTGAAATGGCTAGTGAGCCTCCGATAGTTGAGCAAACTGATAACACACAGGAGAAACCGACAGATGACAAAGAGCAAAAGGTAGAAACTCAGACTTAGACCGAGACAATGCAACAAACAGAGAAACAAACAGAGCGAAAGGCTCCTGAATAGGAACAACAACAAGAACAGGAACAGGTTCATAAGGAAACAGTGCCATCGGCAACTGGAGAAGCAGAAAAACCATTGCTTAGAGAAATGCAAACACAAATAGACCTACCAGAGGTCAATACAAGCTTGGTTACTTCCACTGGCGGTACTCAGAATGTTGGTTCATCATCATGCTGCAAAATAACTAATGTGACTAAAGTACTATTGGATTCAATTAAAAAGATAACAGACTACAACTCACAAGCTTATAAGGCAATAGATGACACTATACCAATTTTGAAGGTAATTGCTCCTAACTGTAATATAGACAATAAAGATTCTTTAGGACAACTTGATACCTTGTGTAAATATATCACAAAAAACATTGAGAAAATAAAGGAAGAGACATTGAAGGACAAAGTAGAAATTGAAAAGCAGAGATTCTTTGATGAGCAGATAAAGAAGTGTACTAGAGATTTTGACACACTTCTACCGGAACTGTGTAATTTATTGAAAGAATACAAAACTCTGTACAAAGACACCTGTAAGACAAACTTTTTGACTGTAGATATTGATAAGAAGATGAGCAAGGTACAGGATGAAATCAACAAACTTGCAGATAATTTTGTTAACTCACCTAATACACTATCAGTTTTTGAACAGAAGATAACAAATTTTGAGGAAGAATTACTTAAATTGGAAAGTGAAAAAGAAAGAATAGTGAATAAGGCAAAGCATATAAGATTAAAACTGAGTCCAAGATTGTACAGTGAAGAGAAAAGAGACGGCAATAAGAGATAGTAAAAAGTTTATGGAGAGTATAAACTTGATTTTGGCAGATCTATTTCAAATTGTAACTACCCAGTTACAAGGTTGAAACTACAAACTCTACTAACATCTTGACAACCTTTTTCATTGATGCCAAAGGGGGAGTAGTGGGATGAGAAAATTCAATATCACAGGAATCATATGCTCAAGGGGAGCACACATTTTTGGTAACATTTTTTGACTTCACATTTTTGGATACACTTTTGAAATTTCTCATGAGTGTTGCCATCAATGCCAAAGGGGGAGATTGTTGGCATATGCATAGTCCAATGAGACATTGTAGGTGATTGAAGGTTTTGTCATTGATGGCAACCTTGCAATCCTATGGCACCGGCAAGGCATCATACCGGCAAGGCATTACACCGGCAAGTTAGTGCACCGACATCAGTAGATCACACTCTACACTAGCACTCAAGACACCGACACCGACACAAAGAAAGGAAGTATACCGACACAGCGGCCGACGGGATTTTTGTTATATTATATTTTGTTTATTATTGTAAAACTTTGTAAGCTGACTTGGCATGTTGTAAAATGACTCTTATATATAAAAGAGATCATTGTAGACATTTTGTAATAAAGAAAAGAAGAAAAAAAAGTGATGTATGCAAAATATTAAGGCAGACCTATTATGCGAAATATAGGTTAAAGGGTTTATGTAAGAAGCAGAGCAACAACCGGTACTGGATCAGGAATTATAGATGCTATTGTAAAGCAGTACAAGATATTGGATTTGTATAATCCACATTGTAAGTCAGTGAGACTTCCCATTGAGCAGTGAGCTCTAGGCAGTTGGCCTTCCTGCGTGTGCAGGCCCCTATTGTAAGTAATATTCTCTTATTGGCTAGTAAGTGGATATTGTAAGTCACAAATCCCACCGAGGTTTTTCCCACACCGGGTTTCCTCGTTAAATCCTTGTGTTATGGTGTGCTTTTCATGTGGATGTTCTTAATTCTATTTATTGCATTATTTCTTGCTTACCCGTACACTGTAATAATATGTTCTGCATGTTTTAAATTAAGAAATTTTGTACACTGGTTAGATACTGATTCACTCCCCCCCTCTCAGTATCTGTGGGAATCCTAACAGGGATATCTTTCATCAATTGTATGGTCAAGTTGATCAAATCAGAGGCTACAAGATTGACAATGAGCTCACCAACTTGGATCCCAAGAGTTTTGATATAATCCAAGATTATGTCACCAAAGCAAATGAGCTAAGAGAAAAGCTTAAGGAATGTGGAATTGACAAAAAAGATGCTCAATTGATATTCAAATTGTTGGACAAGCTTTCACCTGAATATGCAAAATTTGTTTCTAGCTTCCAAACCCATCGCTTGACAGTGGGGTGTTCCTACACTATGCCTTCATTTTTTGCTTTCACAAAAATGTTGATGTTGGAACAATATAAGTTGTTGAACATGGGGATTCTCAAGTCTTCAAAATCCAAGGCTTTGGTGGCTAATAAAGGGAGTCAAGGGAGTCAAGGAAAAGATTCCAATAAGAAGAAGCGATCTAAGTCAAAGCCACAATAGCAAAAAGGACAATCATCCTCTCCATCACAAGGCGATTTTTCATCCTCTTCCAAGAAGGGGAATCCACCTAAGAAGGAAAAACCAACTTGTGCTCATTGAAAGAAGTATGGTCATGATGAGCATCGATGCCACACCAAGAAAGTTGATGAGTTGACAAATCTCCTTAAGAAGAACAACATCAATTTTCCATCCGCCTACAACAAGAAGGAATCATCTCCTTCCACTTCCTCACAGTCTAAGGGAAAACGACAAGCATTTGTGGCTACAAATAGGTTCTTCACATTAGTGGATACTTGACTTGGGGTGCCTCTTATCACATGGGTTCTACAAAGGAGTAGTTTTCTTCATTGCAGCCATCAAAGGTACCTCACATTTACATAGGTGATGATACACAAGTTGAGGTAGTAGGGAAAGGTTCGGTTGCCATGGATGATGGAACATTTGAGAATGTTCTTTATGTTAAAAACTTGTCTACCAATCTTCTCTCTATCTACCAAATCACTCACTATGGGAATGGGAAAAAGGTTGAGTTTACACCTGATTCAGTTGTGGTAAAAGAACTTGATAATGATTCCTTGGTAGCAATGGGATAAGTCAATGACAATTCAAGGCTTTATTCATTCTCCCACTTTGTGCCAAGTTCTCCTTCTAGGGCCTTGCTTACTCATTCAAATTTAGAAAGTAAGCTATGGCATGAGCGGTTTGGTCACCTAAACTATCGCTATCTTTAGTAGTTTAGCACTAAAGACATGGTCTCAGGTCTACCTTGAATCAATTTTTCAGAGGGTGTATGTTCAGGATGTTCCATGGGGAAGCATCTCGAGGAGAAGTTTGATAAGGGGAAAGCTTGGAGAGATTTGGAAGTTCTTCAACTTGTTCACAATGATGTTGCAAGTCCATTTCCATCACCTTCATTTAGTAGGGACCACTATGTCCTCACCTTCATTGATGACTACTCTCGCTTCACTCGGGTCTATTTTCTTGTTCATAAGAGTTAAGTGTTTGACAGATTTCTAGACTTCAAGGCTCATGAGGAGAAGCAATCAGGGAAAGTGATCAACATCCTTCGCACAGATAATGGAAGGGAATATGTTAACAAAAGACAAGGATTTTTGTACATTTGAGGGGACTGATATTCAGCATTCAATTGCCTACACTCCACAACAGATTGGAGTTGCAGAATGTAAGAGTAGAACTGTCAAATAAATGGCTAGTTGTATGATACATGCACGTTCTCTTGATCCTGGTTTTTGGGCAAAGGCTATTGGTTGTGCTTCACACATCCAAAATCGGGTTCCTCACAAAGATTTGATGGGTATTACTCCTTTTGAGGCTTGGGCTGGTAGGAAACTGATTGTGAGACATTTCAGAGTCTTTGGGTGTCCAGCATGGCCTCGCATTCCTCCGCAGAAATGCAAGGCATTGGAACCTCAGAGTAGGCCTTTTATTTTTGTTGGATATCCTGAGTGTGTTAAGGCATATCGATTGATGGATCTAGAGACACATGAGGTGTTTATTGAGAGGAGTGTTCATTTTGAGGAAATCTCTCCTAGCTTAGCCTCCCTTTGATGTAGAGAGTCTTGGAGTAGATTCAAATCACCAACTTGTCTTCCTTGTTCTCACTCCAGCCTACTAACCACTCAAGCCCTTTCAAAGGTACTTGGTATAGGTTCTGATGGTTAGAACTCCAAGGCCTATTTCACCTTGGATTTCCTCCAAGGTATAGCCACAAGTGATTTACTCAACTCTTCCTATTGAGGATTCCACCTCAATCCCTATCACACCTTCCTAATACTCCAACAACCTCTACTAAGGATCTTTATCCACCATTTTGTTCTATGTGTTCAAATGCATTTATATAGTGTCTTGGTTGTCTTTTAGGGGTTTTATCACCTTCTATTCCATCACCAAGCTTACCCAACCTTACTTTGGCTCTACCGGCTCCAAATAGGCCTAATACAATTAGCCCTCCTATGGCGGTTTTCAGGACTTAGTTTCAAAAATTCCCACACAAGGCCACAAATAAATTATAGATTTGAATATATTTTTTAGGGATACAAAATATATTGCAAATTTGCATTTGGGTTCGCTGTACACATATGGGAACCAAAACTGTCCTATTTTCAAGGGTTTAGGCCTACCCGGGTGACTTACAAATTTGGTCTTAAAAACCTTCACTAGTCAAATCATCTTCACAAATAAATTAATATTTATTTAAGGGAATTCAAAGGTATTTCCAACCATACATTATTTTCCCCTCTACCAATCCATATGTTTTCTTAAATTGCATATCTTTTGTTGTCCTAAACTCACCAACTCCTAGTTGTGAGCCTAGGGTATCATTGTAGAATCACCACAAAGGCTTGCAAGACCAAAACACCTACTCTAAACATATGTATAGACCCTAACCTATTATTCCACTTGATTTCAAATGGTGCCATCAATGGATGCTCAGGTTAGAGCCATTTTCCTCTTAAACCCTACTTTGCAAGGGTTTTACACCTAGTCACAGAGAATGGATTAGATCTCTGCAACCAGACATGATCAAATTTACTAATATACCTTATTGGAAAGTAGACTCAACAATATTTAATCCCCTACAAGTATATTCCTCTGTCAAGGCCATACTAGGCCGTACAACAGAGAAAAAACAAACACAAACAGTCAAAACGGTGGGAACACAAGATTTTCCTTACAACTCCAAAACTTGCTTTTGCATTCCAAAACTTCTAACCCATACAATGATGATGTCTTGAGCTTTAAAATACCTAGTTCAGTTGGTTGAACCAACTTCTTCACCACTAACATCAAAAAATGCAACTTTTACAAAATGTTGCAAAATGTTGCTTAGCAACTTTTACATTTTTTGTCGCTTAGGATGCAACTTTGCATTCAAGTGTGTTACAAGGCTCCCAAAGGCCCTCTAAGCATCCTAGAAGACCTAAAAACAATACATTAAACCCCTATTACATGATGAATCTATTTTAGAGTACTACACCTATGATCAACATCAAAATTACACTTTCTAGGCTAATAGCATCCTGAACACAACAAAAGTTTGGACAGCTCAACCATGGCTCTATTGAGTCGTAAATGGTTGGTCCGTTATTACAACTTAAAAGACAACACAAAAACTTAGAACAAACCAAAATTGCTTGCTTGGAGTGATGTGTGCCCTGTACCACCCTTCCTCCTCTACCTTCCTCCATTGTGGATAGTGATAAGAGTGATTCAGATGATGAGACTCCTTCAACTCTGACTCACAGGGTTACACCTCTGCAAGGTCCACTAGCAGTTGAGGAGCCTTGTCCTCCACCTCTACCTAGACCTCGTTGGGCTTGATAGACACTTGAGTCGGCAGGTTCTCTTGTTGGGGATCCTTCAAATACACAAAGGACTCAATCACAACATCGTGACCTTCCACATGCATACATTGCTACCACTTCTGATCCACAGACATTTTAGGAAGCATCAAGGGTTCCCAAGTGGGATGATGCTATGGAGGAAGAGTATAGTTCCTTGATGAGGAACAACACTTGGGAGTTAGTCCCTCTCCCTAAGGGGAGAAAGATGGTTCGATATAAGTGTATCTATCGGACCAAGTTTGCAGAGGATGGTAGTGTGGA
Organism: Cryptomeria japonica; assembly: GCF_030272615.1. NCBI lineage: Eukaryota > Viridiplantae > Streptophyta > Pinopsida > Cupressales > Cupressaceae > Cryptomeria > Cryptomeria japonica. Next base: position 497,545,874 of record NC_081414.1, read on the forward strand.
TAAGTATAAGACTTGACTTGTTGCGAAAGGTTTCTCACAAGTTACAGGTATTGACTATACTGAGACCTTTGTGCCTATAGCCAATATGAACTCCAATCTCTTGACACTTGTTATTGTTGCAGCTCATGGTTGGGTTGTCTATCAGATGGATGTGAAGATTATTTTTCTTCATGGGGATCTTGATGAGGAGATATATATGGAGTAGCTACAGGGTTTCATCCAGGATCCTTTATTGGTTTTCCAACTGAGGAAATCTCTCTATGGCTTTAAGCAGGCCCCTAGGGCTTGGTATGCCAAGATGGACTCCTTCCTTCTCTCAACAAGGTTGACCAGGTGTCATTCTGATCTAAATGTCTACATTTTATGATAGGATGACTCACACTTGATACTTGTGCTCTATGTTGATGATTTGATCATTACAGGGAGAACCTCATCCATCATTAGAAGTGTCAAATATGCTTTGCATGACATATTTTGCTATGACTAGCTTGGGTCTTTTGCACTACGTTCTCGGGATAGAGATTTCATAGTCATCTTCTGGGATTACACTTTCGCAGCCCAAGTATGCTCTTGATCTACTTGCACACTTTCATATGGCTGATTGTATGCCTGCATTGACTCCCTTTCTTTTAGGATTCAAGCTTGAGGCTAAATGCTCTTCTCCACTAGTTGATGCCACATTGTATCATCAACTTGTGGGTAGTCTCATCTACTTGACTCACACACACCCTGACATTTCATTTGTAGTTGGCATGGTTTCTCCCTTTATGTAGGAACCACATGAGCTTCATTGGAAAGCCACCAAACACATCCTACACTACATCCAAGGTACACATCATTATGGAATTCACTATGCAGTATGGACAAGACTTCGCTTGGTTGGATACACAAACTCTGATTGGACTAGTGATCTTAATGACCGTAAGTCTACTTCTGGTTACAACTTCCACCTTGGTTTGGGCCCCATTTGTTGGTAGAGCAAGAAGCAACATGTTATTGCTCTCTCTTCGACTGAGGCTAAGTATTGAGGGGTTGTCAACGAAGTGACTGAGACTATTTGGCTATAACATATTCTCATAGAGTTTGGGTTCTCCACTCCATGACCGATAGTTCTACATTATGAAAATCAGAGTGCTATTGCAATATCAAAGAAACCAGTTCAGCATCAGTGAACCAAAGACATTGAGATTCATATGCACTACATTCGAGAGCTAATTTAGGAGTAGGTCATTGATTTGCAGTATTGTCCTACAGTGAAGCAGGTTGCAGACATATTCACCAAATCCTTCACTGAGAGTAAGTTCCAGCAGTTTTGAGCTCCCTTGGGGGTGCAGGATGTTTCATTAGGGGGGGTCAGTTGACTTCTCCTTCCTCTCTTATGGGGGGGGGCTTTTTCCTCTTTGAGATTTTGTCCTTCTTCTTTGAGAGTCTCTTTGTACATTTATCTCTTTTTGGGGAGGGAGTTTTTTCCCACTGGTTTTTCTCCCTTTCTCTATTTGTGAGAGATTGCATTGCATAGGTTTTCTTGCATTTTCATATTGTATATGGGTACCTATCATGGCCTAGTTGTCGGGACCCATCTTGCATTGTTGACTTGAGTCTTCATTCCCCTAAGTTGCACTTAAGGGGGGGTGTTGGTGTAATTATTTATTCTTATAGGATACAATTACACTTTACTTAAGTTGACTTAGGATAATGCATCTCATTGTAGTTTGGATATGAGACACTTAGGGAAGTGTGCACATAGGGATGATGCTTGTAGGAGAAATTCCACCTTTTGTGGTCTTATCTTGCTGTTACATTCCATATTCGGTGGGTGGTCCACCTCTTCTGGAATATTATATTATTTCTCCTACCTACCCCTATTTTTTCTTACCTACCCTTGTTTCTCATTGATCCACGTGTCATGATTGTGTGCTCACATATCCATTTGGACTTGCCTATATAAGCAAGCCCATATTCATTGTATTGGTTAATTGAGTTGATCAATTTTTCATATTGATGAGAAAATAGATTGTTCTTGTCAAACTATTGGCTCTCTTTTGTGTACTTTTCATTGTGCCCTTGATGTTGGCAAAATATCACACATTTCAATTCAAAACACAAGGAATGAAAAAACATGGGTTATAAGAAAATGCAAAGAAGACATTCCCAATCATCATTTCCAGATTTTCACTGTAACCATAATATTTATAAATTTTTCCCCAAACCAAAATGAAATCATAAACATTAATTTATAATCCCCAAACAATATTTCCCAAATAGAAGTGCAGAGAATGGAGTTTGAAGCTGCAACCTGGAAGACCGCAATAATGGCAAAAAAAAGGGTAGTCAAAGAAGAGAAATCCTGGTCCAAAAATATCAAATCAAAATCTTCAATCCAATCGCTAATCTTCCACAATCAATCTTCAATCCCCAAATTCAAAACACCAAAAATCAATCCAAAAATTATCCCTGGATGGTAACCCCACGACATACACAGAAAATTCAATAAATAAAATCAAACTCAAAACTATAGAAATCCACCGACAAATCAAAAAATTTGATAAAACCATATACTATACCTACCATGTGTGAATACAAGGTAGATAATATAAAACTATATTATTTACTTACCCTCACCGAAAACAACCAATCAAAATATAGGGTGGGTACTTTATATTGAAACCAATTATGAAAATAGTAATAAAATAGTATTGTATTATAAGCATTAGTAACAAATAATAAATCAACACCAATAATAAATAAATAAGCAAAATCTTATATAAATAGTAACTCAATATTAAATATAAGATCAAATCACAATAAAATATTAATCAATAATTAATTCATTAAACAATAAATAAATAACCATTAAACAATAAAATAATTAAAATGGTTAATAAAGCATTTAGTCAATAAATCAAATAAATCAAACTTAATAAAATCTCAACAATAAATAAATAACAAATAATCAATTAAACAATAAATAAACTAGATAGATAAATAGCCATGCTATATAATAATTTAATTTAAACATTAATAAATTATATTAATCCAATTATTGATTAAATAATAAACACACACTCACATCACCTCAAGCAACCCGACAAAGGCCCGACAAAGGGTCAAACACTGACACAAGACTCCAACCACTGACTTGCACCACAACACAAGTGACAAGGTGAACAACTAAGCTAGAGTGTAAGAGGGAAACTCATGCCATCTCCAACAACTTGCCATTGGGATAGGACATGCTCAAACCTATGAGACCAAGTGGAGTCGATGTCCGGTACCTGCAATCTTGGAACCACCACCAAACACAATACAATACATATACAACAAACATACATCATAAATGATCAGACAAGTGAAAGAGAGTCGCGATGCCATATCATGCTCAAAATGAGTGATATGGAATCGTCTCTTATCATGAAAATAGTAAGACAATCATGCTACCATAGCAACAACTCATCACATGTACTCAACATCATAAATAGGGGTTATAAGTAACATAGCATCAAGAGTAATGTAACCCACATAAGAGCATCGAATGCGCATAGATCCATGAACATATAAATCCATTCATCAGGATAATCCAAAGTGCCATCACCCATAAGAATCATCATAAAGCACATATCACATAGCATGTCTAGCATCATCAAGTATCATCTAGGATATGAATAAAGTCATAAATAGCCATCAAAATTCCAATTATAAGTCTAAATAATCCTATTAGTGTGAAACAAGGACAAGTCAAGGAGGAACACTACATAGATCCTCTCACAAGGAACAAGACAAGGAGGGGCACTATAGGCTCTGATACTATATGTAATGCTCACCATGAAAACTCTAGAGAAACTGACACATAGTATAGAAAAGTGGAAATTTTTTTTTAAAGTAACAACTATACATCAAACTACATTAATGCATAAATCTTATTATGAATTCCACATACAACTTAAACACAAACATATGACACTAAGGTACACATGCAAAATGATCATATAAACAAATAAGCATATATACATCATTTACATTCTTACAATCTTCATTGCATTCTTCCCTAGGGTACCATAATGTCATTACCGAACTATTACACCAATAAGATAATATACAACAACCATAAAAACCAATGATTATTCTTCATTATATCTATTTAATACCAGTTTATCAGATGATCCTAATCTAACAAAACTAATATCCGCATCTATCTAATTAACATTACATAAATCAACATTAAGTTACATATTACATCATGTACAGGTATCCTATTACAAATATACATCATCTACTGCAAATAGGAAATTGTGAAATAAAACTGCTCCCTAGTACAAGTAATTGAAGAGAAGTATAAATATCCATCATCCTCACAAACCTCCAATAAAGAGAAATTATCTCAATGAAAGAAGGCATCAACCACCTGACCATGTGGAACCAAAAGGAACCACCCCCCATGCTTCAAAGAATGATATAAGGCCCCACACACACTAAGCTTAGACTAACACCTACCTCCCAAAGACACAACAAATAACATTAAAAAAAACTATCAACACCAGACATAGGCTCAAATATATAACAAAGACAAATTATAGAAACTTCCATGAAACAAAGGATAGGACCAAGGATACACATAGGGGAAAGTGTCATCGCATGCCATCAACAAGGTTATCCTAGCAGTCTTTCTGGATCCTGGCGCTGGGTGAACTCACAAAGTTGGTTCCCACTTTTTCGTACGTCCTAATTTTTGCTGAAATCATACATTTTTTAGAAAATATAATGATTTAAGCTTTAAGAGGTCCCATTCTAAGTAATTAATTGAAGAGAGTTAAATCAAAGGCTCTTAGATCAAAATTTCTTGGATAGAACCTCTCTACTTCTAAATCATACTTGCAATGGAGTCTCCTTTGCATCTATCAGATGTTGATAAAAAACCAATTTTACATTAGCTTTTGGGGGATCAAATTAATTCATTTAGAAGTTTTTAAAAAAAAGTATTTAGTCCTTATTATAAGCTTTCCAAATAGTATAACTTTTAATATATTTAATTTCATGAATATATTTTTATTTTATTTCTTATGAATGTAGGTTTTTCACTGAACATGAACTTCTTTGTTCAATGCATTGGGAAAAATAGTAAACTAATTCAAAAAAAATTTGAAAAATATCTATGCACTAGGTATTGATGTTTTCTTTCTAACAAAAAAAAGAAAATTGAATTTTGATATATATAGAACAAGTTATGTGTTCAAACGTACACCTATATCTAAATTATAATTAGTTGAACTTCAAAACTTAATAAAATGAAAAATATTCAACATATCACTATCAAACCAACTGCATGCCCTGGGTATTGATGTTACAAACCAAAATTCAAAACAATTAAGTTTTTATCATTTATAGAAAAAAATTATGCATTTCGGGATGCACATCACTCTTAAAAAATGTTGTTTGCTGTAAAAAAATACTTTTTGAGGGAGATGGAAAAATCAATAAAATGTTATTCAAACAAAATTTTAAAAAAATTATTTAGAATCTACAAACAAGATGTTATAAATCACTAGTTTATATCATCTTCAAATTCTTAATGGTTTAAAAGTTATAGGTGTCGGAAAGTGGAGGTTTTTTTTCAAAATATTCATATAAGTGTCAAAGTTGGTCAAAAAGTGGGAACCAGTATTGTGAGTTCACCCCGCTAGGTGACACTTGTTTTCACATAAAAAATCATCAGAAATCAGCTAATTAGAATAAGGGAAATCATGAAAAGCCCAACTAATCAACAAATCTCAATGAAAGTTTTTAAATTAGACAATTAATCAAATGAAAAACTCCCTATTTGCAATGTGGCTTCCATCTTCCTTCTCTTCTTTGTGTAATGTTATCTTTCAATGTTGTGATTATCAACCTACGAAATGGCCTAAAGATTTGAATTTTGTGATTATTGAAATTGGGAGAATTGATGTAAATTTATAGATTCTGGATAAGGAAATTGGACGGTTGAGATGCATTCTGGAATAGAATCAATCAACACTGGAGATTGCTTGAAATAAAACTAATTGGGAGTTGAACCCATTCGATTGATGAGTTAACTAGATTAATTGATCAGATGACTGAGTAGATTGATCAGTGAACTAAGTTGATTGGTCTGCTAACTAATTTGACTGATCTATTCCAAAAAGCCGATTGGGAGTTGAAAAATGTGATTGGGGAGTTAACTGGTGAGTTAACAGATTTAATTGCTTAGTTGACTAATTTGATTGTTTAGTTAGACTGAAAGTCAGTGCCAATTATATTTTCAACATATGTTGTAGGAATTTAACATGAAATTCAAATTTCATTTGCATTTGAGTTGAATTTTCATTTTAAAAAATATGAAATGAAATGCACATTTAGTGAAATTTGATGAAATTATAATTTGGGAAATTGTGAATTTTAAATTTGAAAGGAATGGATTAGTTATTTAATAACTTAATGAAATTATTTAATCATTAGAAATGGAATTTAAATAAATAATAAAGATTATTTAATTAAAAGAATTAAATTGCAATTAATTAAATAATAAATTATTTAATTAATATAAAAAGAGATTAAATGATTAAGAAGAAATAGAATAATTAGTAATGATGATTAAATTAATTTAGAAGAAAGAATAATTAGGTTAATTAAAGAATTAAAGAATTATTTAATCAATAAAGATGAATAATTAGTGTGTTATTGATGAGACACTTTTAGGTGTCTATGTTTGCCCCTCTTTGAGACAATGTTGGAACAATGTTGTTTCAAAAAAATAAAAAAATTTCCTACCCTATTATGCCCCTGCGAAGTTAGGGTGTAAATATGCCCCCTCGGAAAATTGGTCGAAAAAATTATGGAATTGAGACCAATTTAATGATACCATGCTTGTGAGTCATAGTTTCCAATTTCATGCGATGTCGAGGTCATTTGACTGACCTACAAGTGCTTCAAAGTTCAAGGGGACTGTGGTCATTTTGGATGGAAAAACCCTAATTTTGGGCTATAAATAGAAATTCCAGCCCTCGTTTCGCTAATCAGGATTCTTTTGTGTTTGTAGCTCCCATAGTGATTTTTGAGCTTTCTACGAGCAATTTAAGCATGATATCAGGCTTCAAAGCACGACAAAACTTGTCTGAGCGGGTCTGATCATACCAGCGTCCACCTGGCATTGGAGGCATGGTAAGTTTTCCAAAAAAAATGTGTTTTTTGCCTTTTTTTGAACTTTTTCCAAAATTTGTCCAAAGCATAAATTTTTAAGTGTTTCACATTCACCCTTTGAATATTTCGCATATGTTTGTAGCGTGTCACATGAGTTTGTTTCTTTTCACAAGCATATAATAATGTTGCATGAGTGTTAAGCTTGTCGCATCCCACTGCCAATTTTGCATAAGTTCATAGGATGTCGTATAGGTTGTATTGATGTCACACATGTCTTTTAGATTTCACAATAGTAATATTCATATCGCACGAGTGTTATTCATTTCACATGCATTGATTTTGGGCAAATTTGTATTGTTTAACTAAAAATTTTAATCAAAATGCCTTTTGTAATTGATATTTGTAACATTTTTTCATGCAGGAGATGTCGAGTGTTCTTGGTTGCCTACAGAATAGGCCTAGTGGAATTGCATTGTGGATGCAACTACTTCCCAAGGAGATTGCATTGATTCATAATGTGGGTCTATATCATGTACTTCACCTTTCTAAGGTTACAACCAACAAGGGCCTAATCACAACACTAGATGAGAGATGGCACTCAAAGACTTTCACTTTCCATTTACCAAATGGGGAGGCTTTTGTGACTCTAGAGGATATTTGGAGGATTTTGCATATTCTGATCCATGGACAAAGGGTCATCTATGATCATAGGCAGGTGTCAAAGCACTTTGTGAGCTCTTTGAGTGTACAGAGCTGGATTTAAATATGAGCAACCAGTATGAGATAGGGTGGGAGCAGCTAGAGACAGATTATGATGATTTGACTATTGTACTCTGTAGCATCATAGTAGGACCATTGATCCCAAATAGACGATGCCATGGGTTTCTTGTAGGCAGGGGTAGAGTGTTGGTAGGGATGATTGTGCATAGATGGGTATATGCATGAGGACCTTATTTATTAGTGATATTTTATTATCAAATGCACACAGTGGTTTACCTGGAGTACAAATCCATTAGCTTTGGTGCCATGCTCTTACAGGTTTGGGCTTGGGAACATATAGTGATTTTCAAGCCAGTTGTTGATGTAGAGTTGCAGGCAAAGGAGCCATACACATTTAGATAAACTACAAGGATTAGACACAAGGGGATAGGGAATACCCTATATTGGAGACATGTTATTGATGTACTACAACACTTTATTGGGAGACCTTACCTAGATTACCCCAAATGGGAAGATGATGCACAATATCTACCTTTTTGTTGAAAAGAATGGTATTTGATGGGGAGGGCCATGGAGACACAATAGATCATTAAGGTTCACCTTCCTAGATGGGTTCTGTGATAGTTTGGTGAGGTACATGGTGTCCCAAAGGCCACAACATATTTTTCTTAGATTATGCGGGAGGTATCTAATTGGGGTGCATGTATAGAGGTTCACGTTGTGTTTACTAAGTTTAATAGCCTGTGGCTGGTTCAGTGGTGTTGAGGTGCAGGAGTCGTAGATCTAGGGACCACTCTGTAGTACGATGCCTAGTGGGATAGACATAGGCCTAATCCTCTGGAAAATCCAACCATTCTGATCATGTCGTAGATAACTGAGTGGTGAAGGCGACAGTGAGGGGATGATGGGGATGATAATGGGGCTGGTGGAGGAGGTGATGCAAGTGGGTCTGGTGCAATGGAAACAAGTTCTATAGTAGAAGGAGAGGAGGAGGGTGAGAGGAATGAGGAGGTGAACATTGGTGGAGACACCGAGTCAGTGAGTGGGAGTGATGATTTTGCATCGAAATCATCTAGCACAGAGGATGAGGACAACTTTGATGATATAGACATGCCATAGCTTGACGACGTACCTATTGTACAGGTAGGTGGTTAGGATGATGATGAGATACAGGTCATGAGGGCACATATCCTTATCTTACAAGATGCCTTAGCAAAGGAGCGACAACGTAGGAGGGATGATCTAGCCTTATTCTGTTGAGATCAAGAGGCTTGGATTACCGAGCGGGATGCATCCATAGTTGTGCGATATGGCATGTGGATTTCACGATATTTACTAGTTGTTGAGTGGGATCTCTTTCGCAATGATCATGATGATGTTGTCCATCAAGAATAGTTAACACATGATGCATAAGAGCAGCAAATTGCTGCTAGTGGTGATACCCATTCTCATGATGATAGACTCTTTCATGTTGCTCATGAGGCCATGTATTATAGGACGCACTATGATTTGGTTGTTCCTAAGGGCTAGAGAGTACCTAGTTATCCTTCTTACTGATCATGGAGTAGATCAAGCAGATCGACGAATTGAGATACCAACAACAGAGGAGTCATGGGTCCACCCTGTCCACCACTAGATCTTCTTGGGGCAAGATCAAGTGAACATGGTCCTGATCTAGCTCCTGATAGGGGTAGTGTTGGTTGAGTCACTTTATTGAGTCTTTGGGCTTTTGATGTATTCTGACACATTATTTTTGGAGATATATGATATGCAGTTTTGGCGATGTTTCTATTTGCATATTTTATGTGTTTTATGTGATGTATGATTTTATGATGTAGTTCATGGTATGATACTCTATATATATATATATATATATAATGCATTTGTGATTATTTTATGTTTCCTTATGCACTATTATTATGATGATGTTAATGATGAAATGATATGAGCTATATGAATGAAACCTGCAATAAATGAGCTAATGATTAATGAACCTATGATAATGAAGGCCACTATATGTCAACGAAATTAAATGATATATGCACAACTATATGATAATGAATGAAACTAAATGATATATGCAACTTAATGATAATGAATGCCACTATATGACAATGAAACTAAATTATATATGCAACTAAATGCAATTATAGTTTACGCAACCTTATGATGATTGTAACCTAATCATGATAATAAATGTATTTATAATGAATGCAACTTAATGATAAAATGTAACTATATGATAATGAATCTTTTTTAAATGTGCCAGAATATCCTTTTTATTGCTCGACTCAATTAAATCGAGGAAAATTGTTAGTAAATGATGGATTAAAGATAAGGAACAATTAGATGTGAGAAAAGTGATGAAATTAGATTTGAGAAGAGATGATAACCATGACTTCTTGGGCATTTATTTATTTAGGGAAACATGACTCATCATTGAGCCTTATTATGTATCAATGGAGATTTGTACACCAGGGTATGAGGAACCAAGGTGTAAATGACATCTCATTTTATAAACAAGCACTTAGCAGACAAGGAGTGAACCCCTCCATTCTAGGAGTAGCACCAAGGGTAGAGGTATGTGCGATAGTCACAAGAATAACTATCCTTGACTTTTCATTTTGCATAGGATACTTGTTGACTGGACATACCAACATAGACACTCAAAACACTATTGCCCCAGAACTTCATCAGTTCACACCACAAACATCAAACAAAGAAAGAGATCATGACCATCTCGGCTCCTCTAGTCACTTGTGGACATCCTTGAGTAGCATAGGAACATGATATGTCATCAATTGATAAAAATATAAAAGCTAACCAAGAGAAAATCCAACAGCCATACTCATATGTGCCTTCATTTTGATTGTTTTATGTGATGGTTGATGTCTAATCTCAGAGTTTAAATACCTTGTGTAAGACTGATTAAATGTCTGGTTTTGAGTGTACCCTTCCTTGTTTAAGACAAGATGATTGATTGATTGATAGGGTTGGTTAATCTGATTGATAAGACAACATGATCGGTTTGATTGCAGATGTTGGTAAGATAGTTTATCCTTTGCTAACTTTGTGTGAAGAGTTTGTTGGATATCTGCTAGGGTGTTTGATTTTTGTGAGACATTTTATTGCAAGTTTTGTTGATTTTTTTATTTTTGTGCTTTTTTCAAGACATTTTATGATTTTTTTATGGATTTGTTTAGAACATTTTATGATTTTTTCAGATTTTTTCAAGACATTATTTGATTTTTAAAGATTTTTTTGGATTTTTTCAAGACTTTATTTGATTTTTCAGATTTTTTTAGGACTTTATTTGATTTTTTAGGATTTTTTCACGACTTTATTTAATTATTAGGATTTTTTAAGGATTTTATTTGATTTTTAGGATTTTTTAAGCTATGCCCCCAATATGCAGACTTTGTTATGATACAATGCTTGCTAAGATGCACTCAAAGACAATGATTTCAACATGAGATTTTATTATGCAAACAACAAGATGAAAAATGCATTTTCCTATTTGAACAAGGGCGATTTTGTGTGTTTATCTCATTGTAATACACTGATTGAATTAAGGGTGCAAAGCATTTCAAAGATAAGGATTCATTTTGTTCTCAATAACCCTTCGACTACTCAAATTAACCTACCAAGTGACTAGGATTTGTAAATAAAGATGCAGAAAACTTCTCCATTGATGCTTTAAACTTTGGTCTTCCCTTGCCTATGTGTGTGCAAGTGGGTTTATTCTGACTCTTATAACCATTGGAGACCCTTATAATTCTACATGATTAGCTACGTGAGATATCCTAACTTCAAAATCATCTTGGATAGATTCTCATTGCCAGCAGACAACTATATCCCAATGAGGTTATCACTGTAATCTCTAGAATATCGCTCCATTGCCAATAGGCATCCATAGCCCTGATGGAGTTACTCGCATGTTCCCATATCCAAGCTATTAATGCACTTTTTTCATGACATTTCTTGTATTTTTTCTTTATTCTTTTCTTTTGCTTCAATTTTTTGATATATAATTAGGCATAATTCTTTTTATGGTTGCATTGGCTTTTAAGTAATGAAAGCTACATGGGTATGATAATTACAGTGGCGCTAAAGTAAGATTTTAGATTTTTCACTACCCATATGATCAACTAGGTATCTCCAATGATATAGAGCTAATGATTATTGTGTGAGATATAGCAATTGATAGACTTAGGTGATAAGGTGCAATAGTGAAACTTCTACCCAACCATAGACAAAGCCAAACCACAAGGTTTATTTGAAGATGAGTGACCTTAGGCTTCAAAGAATACATGGACAAATATCTAAGAAATGAGATGATCCTTGATCTTCCCAAGTTCAAATAGGTAATAAACAAAAATAATTGTCTTGCTTTATTGATGCAGCTATATACGGTGCAATATAATACACAAGCAACTATATGCAATGCAATGTAATTTTGAAAGAAAATAAATGCAATGCAGTGGAAATGCAAATGCAAATGTAACTTTGAAAGAAACTATGTGCAATGTAATGCAAATACAAAGAAACGTAAACTACCCAGTCACTAGACATAGTAATTTTGAGATGCATGTTGTTTATGGGTTCAGGGAGTGAATCTCCCTCCATTGTTGCCAAATGATATGCCCCATTGCCAATGACCTTCATTATCACATATGAGCCAAGCCGGTTAGGTTCAAACTAGCCCGGTCTTTCTCACTGTAGTAGATTTGTTTGATTCTCTTTCAGGACTAGGTATCCAACCTCGAAGAACCTTACCCTTGCTCATTTATTATAGATCCTTCTTAGTATATATTGATATCCTTGCAAGTGGTTGACTGCACTTTGGCACTTTTCATCCAATAATTCCAACCCTTGTAGCCTTGTGACTCTATAATCTTCTTCTAATGTGATATGCTTCAAGGAAACTCGCAAAGAGGCAAAATCTACCTTGATAGGCAAAACTGCTTCAGATCCATAAACCAAAGAGTATGGTGTTGCACATGTAACACCATGAAAACCTTTTCTATAAGCCCAAAGTGCGAGGTTCAACTGAATTTGTCAATCCCATCCAGCTTCATTGGCAAGTTTCTTTTAAATTTCCAAGATCATTTTGTTTGTTTCCCCTTCTTGACCATTACTTTGAGGGTAGTAGGGGGTTGCAAAAGGATGTTGAATATGGAATTGGTCACAAAGCTTACACACTTCTTATTTTTGAATGGGTGCCCATTATGAATAATTATGCACATTGTGACTTCATACCGACAGATGATGTAATTGACAATGAACTTTGCTATCTGCTTACCAGTGGTATAAGTGAGAGGGATTTCCTCAACCTACGTGGTGAAATACTCGGTGGCTGTCATAATGAACTTGTGCCTGTTAGAGGAGGTAGGGTTGATTTTCCCTACAAGGTCCAGTCCCCATTATGAAAATGGTCATGGTGATGTGATTGGTTGGAGATCTCAAGAGCAAGTGCATGAATCAAATTTCCATGTATTTGACACTATCCACATTTTTGCACATATTTGTAGGAATCTTTATCCATGGTTGGCCACTAGAATGGGCACCATAGATGCCATCATGAACCTCTTTTAAGGCTAACTACATGCTTCTTTGGAATTTAGACATTGAAGAAATGTTCCATCTAAGTTATTTATGTACAAAGTGTCTACGATGAGTACATGTCTTGATGCCTTACATATGAGGGTCTTGCAATGATTTTGAGAGAGATTAGGAGACATCTATTGGTCATGTAGGTATGCATATATGCCATTGTACCAAGGTGACTCTAGGCCTACTATCATGCATACATATTCTGAAGGGGGGATTTCATATGTTGCTACCAACAATTGCTTGACCATAAATTCAAATTGCATTACATTTCTCGACACATCCAAGAGAGATCCTACAGTGGCCATTGCATCTACTGCTTTGTTTTGTAGTCTAGGAATTTGCTCAAATATAATATGATTGAATAGTTGTTTGAGGTCATCCACCATCTATTTGTAAGTCATAAACTTGTCATCTTTGGTGATATAGTCATCATTAACTTGGTTGAATATGAGTTGTGAATCTCCATAAACATGTAAGTATGTTATGTTCCAGTGTATAGCAGTGTGAAGTCCTATGATAAGGGCCTCATATTCATCTATGTTGTTGGTGCATGGGAAACTTATTCTGTAGTATTTTAGAATTGAATCACCTTGAGGGGTGACAAAGATAACTCTGGCACCTACTCCATGGTTGCTATAGGACCCATCAAAGTATAATTTATAGCTTGTGGATGTTGTTAGTGTGAATATAGACTCATCAGGAAAGTCTACTAATAGAGGGTGATTTTTGTGTACAGGAGCTTCTGCCAATTGATCTAATTTTATTTGGCCTTGATTTCTTTTCTATTCACATACTCAATATCAAACACACTTAAGATCCTGACCCACATGGCGATTCTTCTTGTTAACACAACTCTTCTCAAGAGATATTTGAGTGGGTCAAAGAATGCAATGAGTTGAATCTTATGACTAAGCATGTAGTGTCTAAGCTTTTGAGATGCAAAGATCACTGCCAAACATGCTCTCTCTATGTGAGTGTAATTGAGTTAATATCCCATGAGTGTTTTGTTGATGTAATAGATGGATATTTCTTTCCCTTGCTCATCATGTTGTGCCAAGAGTGCTCCTAGAGAAGAATTTGTCACTGAGATATACAATAGCAAAGGCTTGCCTGGTGTTCGAGGTACTAGAACTGGTATTGTCAAAAGATAATATTTTAGTACCTAAAATGCTTCTTGACATTGGTCTGTCCATTTAAAGGTTACACCTTTCTTGAGAAGGTGTTGAAACAGTTGGCACTTATTTGCCAATTGTGCTATAAAGTGCCTAATGGGTTACAATCTTCCCTATAAGTACCTCAATTGTTTGAGTGTGGATGGTGGTGGTATTTCTATAATGGATTTGACTTTTATAGGATCCACCTCAATACCTCTATGAGAGAAATGAAGCCTAAGAGTTTTGCAGTTGTCACACTAAACAAACACTTTTTTGGATTTAGTTTAACTTTGTAGTGCTCGAGTCTCTCAAAGATTTTAGCAATAACATCAAGGTGGTCATTTCTGGTTTCCAGATTTTTCTAGCAAGTCATCAACATATTCCTCCATGAAATAATGTATCATGTCCTTGAAAAAAGTTTACATAGCCCTTTCATAAGTGGCACCACATTCTTTAGGTCGAATGGCATCACATTCCAATAGTAAGTCCCCCATGGATAAGTGAATTTTGTTTTATGTTGGTCCTCTAGTGTAACTCTGATTTGGTTATAACCAGAGAAACCATCCATGAGTGATAGAATCTCATTTCTAGTAGTTAAGTCTACAATCATATCTATGTTTTGGAGTGGGAAGTCATCCTTAGGGAAAACCTTATTCAAGTCCCTGAAATCCATGTAGATTTTGATGCCCCTAGTGGGTTTAGCCATTGGTATCAAGTTTGATATCCATTCTGCATAATCTATTGGCCCTTTTAGCTTTTATAACTTCAGCTTTACGAGCAAAGCAATCAATGGATGCATTTTATAGATTTTTTGCTTATATGGTTTTGTGCCTAGCAACAATGGTAAATAATTTAGCACAAGTTCTAAATCTAGCCCTAGCATGTCAGCATATGACCAGTCAAATTTTATTGGTCTTTGCTTGAATAATTGGATAGATTTATCCATTTCCTTAGTTCTTAAGGATTTGGTCAAGTGTATCTTGCATACTATTTTGGCATACTTAGTGTTTTATCTTTCTTGATCAATTAGGAGATCATCTAATCTAACTTTGTGTGTGTCTTCATCTTCTTTAGGGTCTTCATGAGTGGAGAATGAACTTGCCTCTCCAAAATATGCAATCTTGTCTAGGTAAATTGAAAAGACAACCTTCTGGTCTCCATATGGTAATCCTTCTTGTGCACCCAAGAATTCTACTATAGCCTCATCATTTTCAAACTAGTCCAGGTGTGGTTGTTCTTGTTGCCCCCAGTCTATCACATGCGGGTACATGAGACAAGGTCTCTACCTTCATCATCATGATGCGTTGTTGATATCATGCAAGTTCTGGTATCAAAATGATGCCTCCAGGAATTGGGGTCTATTTATTTATTCGTAGATTATGCCATCATCCACATGTGGTAAATGATCATAAGACATATCTACTACATATATACTACTTCTATGAAGGGACATCCATTCATATTTGTAGGAATCTGTTACACTTTCAATGTATGTCTCCATATCTATCTGATCCTTCTTCATAAGGTTCTTTAATTTCCTCAATGGGAGGGAGTGAAGTTTCTGCAATATTGATGATTAATGGAATGTTTCTCTGACTTGTTGATCATTCTTTTATTACCAACATGTCACTCATCTCTTGGATGATAGATCCTTATTCACTTGTTGGTGCTATACCAGTTTCCATTAGCTCATCGATATGAGATGAAGGTGTGAGCTCTACCCTTAAATCTTCAGCAAGTGCTATGTTTGTTTCTATTATCGCATTTGCATGTGATGATGTTGTATACACAATCATTAGCAAGTTGTTCTAACTAGAATGTTTTGGATCAGTAGTTTCTCTGGTATGATTAGGTGTTGTTAGAGTAGGCATATTCATTATAATTGGGGTGTCTTGCCTAGGTGTTGATCTTTGTGTCATATTTCCATATCCCAGGCCTTGATTTCTTGGATTTTCTGATGGTAATATTGGTTCCATGATTCCTTGACCCTGTACTCCCAATCCCATTGTGTTGTCATAACCATGCCTTTGCAACATTATAAAACCATTTCCATACTGATCCAAAGGAATTTTGATTGTGGGGTTGTCTTTCTCTTCTCTATATAGCCAGTTATTCACATCTTCCTCCAAAGACTCTTCAGTTATCTCTCCCCATCTAACAAATGAACAAGCATTTGAGTATCTGATTATTCCTTTTCCTTTCTCTTGACTTGCAGGATTTGGTAATTATCTCCTAAAAGACCTGGGGGATAGAGACAACTACCCAACAAATAGTATTCTGGAACAAGAATACTCTTCACACCCTTCATCCTTGATTTGTAGGGGTGGTGTTGTAGGTGTGCAAGATAATGATGCCTGCGTAGCTGAAAATTTTAGGGATACTATTTGTGAAGTAAGAGGAGATGCTTGATTGATAAGGACTTGGTTATCAGTCTTTGTTCTCAAGTAATTGCAGTGTTGGAATGGGTTTGGATCACCTTGTATTGTTATCTCAATGTTGTTATAGGGGAACTTAACACACTGATGAAAAGTTGATGGCACAACTTGCATGTCATGTATCCATGGGTGACCTAGTAGCACGTTGTATCCTAGTTCTCTATCGAGGACTTGCAATGTGACACTAGTGTTAACAGGTCCTACTTGCACAGGTAGAGTAACCAATCCTTTTGAGTGGCGTTTCTCATCCTCATATGATTTAATATTTATTCTTTTTGTTGGATCAATGTGATGATGTGAGTATCTAAATGCACAGATTCAGAGTACATATATTTAGACCAACTCTGCCATCTATCAACACCCTTTTGACTTTTCACTTATGAACAAACACTTATAGATGGAGTAGGCCATTATGTAAAGGCATGTCTAGTGGGATATCTTGCTTTGTGAAGCCCACCCAAGAAGCAGCAGCTAGATTTCCAAACATGGATTGAAAATTATTCTCGTCTATGTCATGGGCGACAATAGACTCCCGAAGAACTTTCTCCATGATTTTTTATGACTTGGGGAAATGTGAAGCATTAACTTAAAGAGTGATATTTGTGCTAGAGTCTTTTTTAATTGATCAACAACATTATAATTCCTCATTGGTGGAGGAGGGTTTGAAGGGACTCCTTGCAATGTGACCTTTGACCAATGAGTAACAACTGCACAATCCCAATTTATTAGGTTAACAGTGATTGTAGCTACTATTTCATCACCCACACTAATGGTGTTGATGGTATAATCATAGGCTACTTTGGTATGATTTGGAGTGTTATCCTATGTTCCTAAACTAGAAGCTTTTCCTTTGTCATTCTTGATAAAGGGATCTTTTAAGATGGTATGATCTATGTTAGTAAATCCTTATCAGTATCCACAGTGATTTCATCATGATCTATGTGAAATTGGATCAATTTTTTGAGCTTATAGAAACTTCATGTTCTATGGCCCTTGGTATGATGATATTCACAAAAACCATTATCATTCCACCAAGTCAATTCGAAAGGACTTGGTTCATATAGCCCGACCTTAGGTAGAGTTATGACATTAGTTTGTATCAACTTTTGAAAGGGTGACTCAATTGGTTCTCCAAGTGGCATATAGTTTCTTCTTGGTGCATTAGCCCTTGAAGGTTTGGAATTACTAACTTGTACTGCATTTGCATTTGTAGACATTGTATTGTTGTCCTGAGATTGATTTATGTTTGGCATAAAAGAATTGGCTGGTCCTTGCAGTGAGACAACCAGTTGATCTTTGTTCACTACGCAGGCATCTACAACACCGTCACTTGTCACATTTTTATTTTTCGACCAGAATTTTGACTTCTCATTATTTACATTATTGGTTGAATCACTTTATTTATTGGTCTTCAAAATTCCTTGCTCAATAAGACCTTTCTTAAACTTTAAGTCTTTCTCTGTGATTTGTTTGAAAGTGGTGAGACACTGCATCTGTAGCGGATATTTAATTTGGGGAATAATATTTTCTATAAAAATATCCACTTGTTCTACCTCTGGAATGTGACTAGGACATATGTGGTAAAGGGATCTCCATTGTTGTAGGAATGAAGCAAATTTTTTGCCTTCCCTTTGTTTGGTAGCACATAAATCCATTGGGGTCACTAGATTATCTATGTTGTGAGATAAATTTGTTATGAATTGCTCAGCTAATTCTCCACATGAGGTGATATTTGGTGGTAAGTAAGAGAACCATTCAAAGGCTGATCCACCAAGACTCTTAAGGAATAAACACACCAAATATGTGCCTTCATGAGCTACCTCCATACAAGCAGTGAAGAATTCCCTAATGCAATCTCAAGGATCACCTTTTCCTCTATACTTATCAAATTTAGGAGTTGCTGTGGGGGAAAAGGTGGCATGTATAATGTCTTATCAAATGGATAGGGATGAAGATCCTCCATGGTATATCCTTTCTTTTTATTCCCCAATTGCATATTGGTCATCTATTTTTGAAGGATTTGGACTTGTTGAGCTACGATATATGTCTAGATCAAAGGCACACTTGTCATATATGTGTTTCCCACAAAAGGATTGTTGTTTGTGTATACTGAAGATTGTTGAAACATTGAATGGTTATGAATATGTGAGCTATGAGCTCCACTGGGAGTTGCAAAGTAGGTGAACTGTGTGTTGACATTGGGCTGACTTGATCCATGCAGATTGGTAGAACATTGATTCAAGTTCTGACCACTATAAGTAGATCCCACATAGATTGGTACAACCGATTGGGAAGTACTTGTGGGAATTTCATTCTAAGCAATGCTTGTTTGATTTTTTGTTGAGTTGATTGAGACATTCAAAGTGGATTGCGAGGTAACCTAGGCATTTGTTTGAGATGTGATGTGTGCAGTTGAAGATATAGTGCTCAATTGTGAGCTCTGAGTTGAATCCATAGTGGCTTGAGTTGTTGACATGTGTATTTTGTGTTGTAATTTGGGTAGAGCTTGAAGATGCAACATGTGTTTATGAAGAGTTTGTTGTTTGATTCACACCTTGTTTTAAAGTAACCCTCGGTGGTAATATTATTGCAATGTCAAAATTTGGGGGTAATTTAGCTCCATTTTATATTAGAAGGGAAAGATATCTATCCCTACCATGATTAAGTAGAGTGTTTAGGACCGTTAGGACATGTGGATCCTATTGGGCGACATCTAGTTCTTTCATCATTAAGTTGTGTTGGATTTTGTCTATTGACGATGTTTTGTTCATGTTTATTGGCAATGCTACTCCATTGCGAGGTTATGAGTGCGAATAAGTAGACAATTTCATGTTCTAGGTGGGGTTGAACAATGGATCACTATTCAGGTCCATCTGACTCTTAGCCTTTTGTGATATTGTTATGGGCATTAAGAACCTCTATGATAATTAAGAAATGCAATGCAAGACTTATATCTAATGATGACTCGCTAAGGATATAGATGAGAGACTTGACTTGAGGACACACTATGTATGCAAAATAGAATGTTATGAGGATGCTTTTACTAAGGATTTGGATGAGGATGTTGTTGCTATAGTGCAAGCCTTTCACGCCTTTGGTGAATGATTTCTTGTGCAACTTCTCACTCAATTCTATGAGATTTCCTTATTTAGTCCTCTATGATAAATGTGACTCCTATATACTGAGGGGCATTCTTTCTTGGCCTCCAAGAAAGGTTATTAACACCATCAATAACTTCCTCTTGATTGTCGTTTAATAAATCATCACTTGGTAAACCCATCTCGACTCATTCTCTAAGACTCTTTTCTATATGATTTCTATAATGAGATGCAAAGTCAAAGGACCAAATGGTTAAAACTATTGTAAAAGTATTGAGATTTGTTGTTGACCTAGTTTGGAATGTTGGCAGATGATACCCTATACTAGATTGATGAGTATGGTCACCTAGTTATATTGATGGTTGATATGAGGGTCTTATGAGCTCAATGACTTCTCAAACAAAAATTTGGACTTCATCCTAGGATAGTGCAAAATGAGTACTATCCAAAGACTCTTGGGACTTGATTCTAATATGAGGACTTTGTGAGGAATTTGAGACTTGATCCTAAAATGATGCAAGTGAAAAAGACTCGAATAAGATATTGGGACATGCAACCTATAAGACATGGATTTTGGGACATACCTATGATCGCAAAGACTCAAATAAGATATTTTTTTTGTTTTGGTTGTGAAGAGTTTGTTTGCAATTTGTTGTTGATTGAGTTCATTGTGATCTTGTTTTGACACCAAAAAATTTCTATTCTAAGAGTTTTGGAAAACACAAAAGACAAATTGCAAAGATAGTATGGCCAAATGAATTTGTTTTTAGCAAACTTTGGCAGGAAGAGTTACATGTGAAAGGGCCTAGATTAGCCCAAGATTTGACTAATTCTTACTAGTTTAGAACATAAAATGATTAATGGAGATACATTAAAAACATTTACAAGCCTAGGCTGGAAAGTGGAAACCATTCAATGGGGCCTCTACAATAGAATACCTCAAACAAGATGAACAAATAGAGATTCTGGTAGCACTGGCTCCCCCACCATGACACTCACTTCTCGGGCATATCAGATTCTCTTACCCTAAAGATCTAGGGATCTTATACCCAGGGGATTCCTATCTCATCTTGAAGGGTACATGAGAGGTATTTACGGGGTACAATCTGCACTCCCTAAACCATCAAAAGTAGGGATTTTAGGCTACTAAAAATAGTTGGCTCATAGTAATGTTTTGAGGTATCACCAATCCAATGATGGATTCTCAAAGCAAGCACTTAAGGCTTTAGCTGAGCTTATTGGTGTAGAGAGGGCCTCCACATACGCCAAATTCACTTAGCACTTCAACCGCCTAACAAATATATTTACATAGTGGCTCAAAAAACCCACTCAAGATCGTGTTGGGAGAGACAATATCCCCTATGTGTCCCAATTCAAGATACCCTTATGGGGTGATGAAATACCCAGTCAAAGATACCTCTCAACTACAAATAAAAAGCGGGTGTCATTGTCACTCTTCTCTTTCTCCTAAGACTCTGAAGGCGGTGGAAAGGTACTTTATGCAACTGTGGATCCATCCTACAAAGTGAGCAAGTGCTCCAAACACGACAGACAAATTTTATTTACCTTTAAACATAGCAATATGTGAGTTATCCTAAACATAAGATAGATCCATGTCAATATTTAAGCCCAAATCAAAATGTGAGTTTGCATACATTTAAAAAAGAAAACCAAAAGGGTCCTGCAAACACACATGTTAGTAGTTTAATTCAAGTCTTCAATAGATCGAATCACTCCTATTTCCTCACCACACGCTATAGATAGAATATTAGCATAATAGAAAATTAAAAATAGAAATAAAAAACCAGAGACAATGAAGCACTTATTTCACCAGCTTCATGCAACATCCTACTTAAATGAATGCGAAACAACTATTAGATGCATACGAAATTATGATAAAACTCATGCAAATTTATGCCAAAATGCATGTGAAATAGGAACTTAATATATGTGAAATACAAACAAAGGGTTAGAAAAATAAAAATCTACGAAACAGAGGGTTAATTTCCATATTGATTTTAAAATCTTAATCACGTTCTTGGTATTATTTGGTATTTCCGAGTGTAACCTAGGACAAGGTTACAATATCAAAAATAAGCAAGCTGGTATTCTTGATCTCTTAGTGATAGTTTTGGTCTTAGGGTTCTATGGAAATGTTTATGTTGCCTTTTGTGCTATGCCTCCTATCTAGAACCTACAATTTTAATCTTTATCCTACGAGCCATGGGGTTAAGTGCATTTTAAAGAACATTTGTAAAATGGATAAATTCACTTTGATTCTAAAAGGTGTCAAAGTAAAAAATAAAAATGCTTTAACTTCTTACCCAACGTTTACCTCAAACGTATGCGACATACCTGAAACACATATGTGAAAGGGTAAAAGGACAAATGTGAAAAGTGGGACCAACAAATGCAAAATTTTGCACCTGTGGATGCAAAATCTTGAGTACGCCTATGCAAATCCATATCAAGGACCTGTAAAAACACATAAAAGAGACAAAAGGATAGATATTGTTGCTTTGCATTGTGTTCACCATTGTTTTCATGTCAAAAATCATCAGAAATCAACTAATTAGAATAAGGGAAACCATTAAAGACCAAATAATCAAAAAATATTAAATGTAAATCAATGAAAGCTTGCACATTAGATAATTAATCAAATGAAAAACTCCCTATTTGCAATGGTGTCGTCCATTGTCCTTATCTTCTTTGTGTAATTATAGGTCTCAGTGTTCAGATTATCAACCTAATGAGTCACCTTTTTGGTTGTTCTATATGAACTTTATATTAAATTAGATTTGTCATTTTATGACTCAGAAATTCCAGTTTTGATAGATATAAGCCTTTTTTTATGTTTAATCTATGAACTTTGTTATCTATTGAACAACCTTATAAATGATATACTAAATCCATATTAATAATATGGGAATTCTTGATTGAATGTTGATCAAAGGTGATCTAATGCAAAGGTATGTTGTGCGTGTTAACCTTTGTGTATGCAGTTGGAGGAGGGACTAAGTCAACAAAGGACATATGTTGCGATTTTGAAGAATTGTAGTCATAATCAAATAAGACTGTTGAACAGGTCAAGCTAGTAGCTGATGACTATGACAAAACTCCTAGTTGCGGTTGATGCAATTATTTGTTTCTGAACATGTGTCGAATTGTCGAGGAAATCTAGAGGGAACCTTGGCCTATATTTGTGCATGAGACTGAGTCCTAGAATGATTCATCTTTCTATGCTTTTATTTCTAATAAAAGTTGTCCTCCTAGTTTATTGGGAGTGGATCATCTATTTAGTAAGTTAGTTGTAGAATCTCATATAAATCCATCGGTTAAGGATGGAGTATGTAATGTAATTTTATCTTTCTTAAGCATTAAGTGTACTTTGTTTCATAGTCTAAATAATAAAGAAAATTCAGTTATGTCATTTTTGTTGTCGAGAGTAGCAATGTATTTATGATGTTGTTGTAACTTTTAGATCTGGTTAAGATTTTGGAAGCTCATCCAAGGGGGGCCCACTTAGGGAGCATCCACGTCCATTTACTATCATTCTCTACTGAGTGAGTTCATTAGAAAGCTTATTTTTGTTGGTTAAAATCTTTCAGTTGACTATCCCGTAACCACAGAAACTCCATTTTGTGTATGTTTCTGTAGCCAAAGGAAAGAAGAGTTTAAGATCACCAGTTGGTTAGTTTATTTTCTACACGAATTTATAAGTTTCATATGTGGTAGGTTAGATTGATATCAATATGAATAATACTATAATTAAATGTGTTCTATTGATTCCTTATTTAGTTGCTTCAAGCTAAAGTTAGTGTTCCTTATGAGTTTCTAGTGCACATATAGTGTAGACCTGTTTCAAGTATACATTCATGGGTTGACAAGTGAATGAGCTTTTGTTAATGAATTAGTAACCAAGCGATGTAGAGAATTGAACATTAGGTCAAGGAAATGTGTCTTAATTATTAGGACATTATTAGGAACCAACACAACCTGCAAAATGGCACAAAGATTGAAAGTTTGTGATTATTAAAATTGAAATAATTGAGCTAAATTTATAGATTTTGGATGAGAAAATTGGACGGTTGAGATGTATTCTGGAATAGAATCAATCAACGGTGGAGATTGCTTGTGACAAAACCGATTGGGAGTTGAGCCCATTTGATTGATGAGTTAACTAGATTGATTGATTAAATGATTGAGTAGAATGATCAGTGAATTGAGTTGATTGGTTTGTTAACTAATTTGATTGATTTGTTCCAAAAAGTTGATTGAGAGTTGAAAAAGGTGATTGGGGAGTTAACTGAATTAACTAGCGAGTTAACAAATTTAATTGATCAATTGACTAATTTAATTGTTTGGTCAGACTAAAAGTCGGTGCTAGTTAGATTTTCAACATGTGTTGTAGGAATTTAACGTGAAATTCAAATTTCATTTGCATTTGAGTTGAATTTGCATTTTCAAAAATATGAAATGAAATGCACATTTAGTGAAATTTGATGAAATTAGAATTTGGGGAATTTTGAATTTTAAATTTGAAAGGAATGAATTAGTTAATTAAATAATTTAATGAAGTTAATTAATCATTAGAAATGGAATTCAATTAAATAATAAAGATTATTTAATTAAAGGAATTAAATTGTAATTAATTAAATAATAAATTATTTAAGTAATATAAAAAGAGATTAAATAATTAATTTATTAGGAAAAATAGAATAATTAGTAATGATGATTAAATTTAATTTAAAAGAAAGAATAATTAGCTTAATTAAATAATTAAATAATTATTTAATCAATAAAGATGAATAATTAGTGTTATTGATGAGACACTCTTAGGTGTCTACAAAACCCAGGCGGAACCAACTCAACCTCTCATGAAGATAGGAGAGTACAGTCATGCCAACAAGACCTTCCCAATCTCATCCTGAGCTTGTACTAGCACTCTAAGCCATGAATAGGGTACCAAAACATTTTATTACCCTATTAATGTGAAAACTATCCAACCCCTAAATAAATTAATTAAAATTATTGCTCGTTAACATAGAAAAACCTCCAATGATATCTCATGGCAGTTGATGAGCCTAAATAATGGCTCTCTTTTGATACCTTTTAAGTGTTTCTGAAACTGATTTGACTTATACTTAAGGTTGTCATATAATGGTCTTTAAATGATTTATCTATGCAAATATTTGAAATCAATCTTAAGTATGGTTTAAATTATATCAAGTTAGCATCAGTATATACACATGTTTGTTGTGCACGTGAATATCATGATGTGGGGTTGGCAAAGGAGAATAAAAGACAAAGTGGCGGTTTAAAGAAGCACCAAGTATATAGTCACAATGCAAACCCAGTCAAAGAAAAGCAGTAATAAGGGAGATCAAAGCCACATGACCGACTCTTCAGCAGAATTATTTATGGAACATTTATAACTGTTCTTAGTGGAGATTAGATCTAGGAAGCAATTCATGCTATATTTTCTCAGCTACAGGACATATGTTGTTTTGTTTTCCTGCGCTGACTTCTTCTTCTTTTGTTTAATGAATCTTGTTTGCCTATTCCGTAGGAATGTGGTTGATCAGTTAAGAATCTGTTATAAGCTTCCTTATAAATAAAGGGGTCTCTCTCTCTTCTCTGGGATAGTAGATAACGACTATCATATTTGTAATACTCAGTCTTCTGGTATATTATGTATTTTCATAGTCAAAATGGAATAAAGAGATCAATGTGATTTTAAAAGCCTAACAATTGTAATCTGAAAGTTTTGGATATGCTCACTCAAGGGGGCCCACTTGGTGAGTAATCCTTTGTGTTTTCCATTTAGTTTCCATTCTTTAGTAGTAGTTGTTTCGGCAATTGTCTATTCCTGCAACCACTGGAAATAGTTCTCGTGTCTATTCCTGCAGCCACAGTGGCAGAGTAGTTCCTATCCACTTGCCAGAATGTTATCATTTAGTAATAATTGTTTGAGTAATTTCCAATTTTGAATTCGGATTAAGAATTAGTTCATTGCGATTTTTGATGTTTACTTCAAAGAATTTCCTTTCCTACAGTAATATAGAATGGTTGCGATATGAACTTGGTGCACATACAGTGCTGGCCCATTTTAATTTTACATTCCTGGTTGATAAGTAAATGAGCCTTTGCTACAAAAAAGCTAGCTATTCAAAGATATTCAATCTTTGAATTGTGTCTTATTACCTAGTTGTCATTCCAGTTGTGAGGACCAACATTTTTGGAGCCATTGTTGGGGATGGTGCCAAACTAAGAACTTGTTGTAACCATTAGTTTTAAGTTTTTAGTTAGCTTTTTGAATTTCTTCATTAATCTGCATGCATAGGAGGAGAAGAGATGCATTAGGAAGATTTATTCCCTCACATTCCATTCAAGATATAAGATCAAATCAAGCACCTAAAGTAAACCCTTTTGTAGAAACTCATGTGCGAAATAGAGGTGTTTTTAATTTGTCAGAAGGAGACCTAGACTTCCTAAATGAACCCCCTGAGAAAAACATTTTACCTTTAGACTTTTCATGGTTTGGTAACAAAAGATCCGGATACCTTTTTGTTTGAATTTGACATCCTTTGTAGAAGTTTTGATTATACCGCTGACGCCCATAAAATCAAGTTATTCCTTGCTACTTTGAAAGAAGGTGCCCGAGATGGTTTATGAGTCTAGGAAGAGATGTATTCACTACCTTGGAGGAGATGAAGACAAACTTCTTGGATAAGTATAAAGAATATTTTAGGTGAATGGACCGACATGGTGATGATATCTTTAGGATGACACAAAAACAAGATGAAAGCCTGGAAGATTATTTGGAGAGGTTTCTGTTTAGTGTCATAAAATCCAAGCATAGCACTCTGAGTGAAGACTCCATGAAGTTGATCTTTCTAAGG
Source organism: Cryptomeria japonica (assembly GCF_030272615.1). NCBI lineage: Eukaryota > Viridiplantae > Streptophyta > Pinopsida > Cupressales > Cupressaceae > Cryptomeria > Cryptomeria japonica. The sequence continues at coordinate 497,572,948 of NC_081414.1, forward strand.
GGAATCAATGAAGATTGTGTTCACTCCTTAGACCTCAAGGGAGGAGGATATATTACTCAAGTTCAATGGGATGACATCAGACAAATCTGTCAAAAGTACTCTAGAGCTGCAACCAAGAGGGGAAGACACTATAGGCCTGGTTCTTCAATTGCAAAGTCATCTACAATAGTTTCAAGAATAGAAATAACTCATTTGTTAAAGGATTTTAAGGAGGATATTATCAATAATATGGCTACTCAGTTGGAAACACTTCAGGCAAGAAAGAAGCATGAGGAGGTAGAGGCTATGCTTGTTGAATTTTGTCCTCATTGTCGACAAAAGAAGAAGGACTGTAAATGTAAACTAATAGCTAAAATTGATAGCCAATAGACTTCCCCAGATTTCAAGCTTATCTATGGAGATGATAAACAACTCTTTTATGTTGCACAATGAAGGCCTTGGCCTCCAAGACAAGGTATGCCACAAGATCCATTGTCATTTTCTAATCCTTATATGAACTTCAATGCACAAAACAATCAGTGGCAACCTCCATACTCCCAAAAAAATTGAAATTATACTCCTCAGTCTTGGAATAACTCTCAATTGACCTAATTATCAGAGTCCTTCCTCTCAATGGAAACAACCACAAGGGAATTGATCACCTCCCCAAGGTAACTAGAAATAGTCACCACAATGGAGGGGAGGACAGCAATGGGCGAACCAATCATCAGGTTTCTTGCAGCCACAACAACAATCCCAATAACTGGCTTTAATGCCACCAGCTCCTAATGGTACTCCACCCAAGCCAACCCAACTACCAACACAGCCTATGCCAAATCCAAATAACAAACCCCACCAACAAAAGCAAGTTTTTTCAATTGATCCTAATAACTATCCTGCATGTTCTCTCAATATAAGTGATATTCACTTACGGTTAGGAACAACACTGCCTACTCTATCTCCTCCAATCATAATGGAATTTCCATTTGAGGAGATTGCTCAGGACACTACACCTAATCAACCTAGAAACCCTGAGCAGGTTCATCAGTCTAAGACTCCAGACACATATGTAAGAACTCCCCGTTTCCTCAAAGATTGCAAGTAGAAGTGTTTAGGCAATGGGATGATATAGCTTTTGATCTTATTGATCAATTAAAACATGTGTAAATATTCCACTATTTCAAGCTATTAAGAACATTCCCATATATGGAAAATCTATTAAGGAAACATGTTTGAAAAAACCCGGGAGAAAGAAAAAGGACCCAAAAACAGTGCATGTAGTAGGACAACTGCCTGATATTATGTTAGGAAAAATTGTTGCCCCTAAATACTCTGACCCAGGTAGCCCTATTGTGAAGGTAGTTATTAATGGAACTCAAATTAAAAATGCCTTGATAGAATTAGGAGCAACCATAAATGTGATGACTAAAGATGTCATGCAGCAACTCAACATTACTAGTCTTAGATCAACCCCAACGGTCCTACAACTTGTTGATAGCTCTATTGTCCAGCTTGAAGGGATGGTTGAAGATATTTTTGTCACATTAGATTCTTGGGAATACCCGACTGATTTTATAATACTCTCTCCTAAGGCAACATTGGGGGGATATCCAATCATTTTGGGAAGACCTTGGCTTGCTACAACTGATGCATACATAGGTTGCAAATCAAGGGACATGACCATTTTAGATGGTATTACTACTAAAACTCTTGCACTCTATTCTCCAGCACAACCACAACTTGATCAAGAGAAAGTAGTATGGCTAGATATAGGAGAAGAAACAAAAGAAATTAATTTTGTTCAACAACTAATGATGTTAACAAGGGAACCACTCATAGCACTTCAGGAGGATGATACCCTACTCTCTAACATCATAAGAAATCATTATGGAGCAGCTCAATAGTCCACAAGTATACTAGAATGTCCTTTGCATACTCTTCTTCCATCTGCAAACTCTTTAGATTCTCCTGTAGCCATAGATATATTTCATACATTACTACTAGAAGAGATTCAAACCTCTTATTTGTCTGAAATATATAATGTTGAGTCAGTCACTCAAATAGAGGTTGTCACAGGAAGAAATCTAAATATCAATAGTCAATTAGCATTAGATCAAAGATTTTTATTAATAGAATTACTCAAAGTCCAACAACAAGCCTTCACATGGGATTATCATGACATGAAGGGATTAAATCCTACATGGTGTACCCATAGGATTTATATCAGAGAAGATTTTAAAACAATTAGACAGCCTCAGTGAAGGATTAATCTTGCCCTAAGGGAAATAGTTAAAGAGGAACTACAAAAGTTTCTTAATGTAGGATTCATTTACCCTATTTCAAACAGTCAATGGGTTTCCCCCTGGTTATAGTTCCAAAGGAAGGAGGGAAATGGAGAGTTTGTGTGGACTATAGGGAGCTCAACACTGCTACCAAAAAGGATCACTTCCCACTTCCATTCATAGATCAAGTGTTATATTCTCTAGTAGGTAAGAAATACTTTTCATTATTGGATGGGTTTAGTGGTTATAATCAGATAATAATAGCTCTGGAAGATCAGGAAAAGGCCACCTTTACCTGCCCCTATGGCACATATGCCTATTCAGTTCTCCCTTTTGGTTTATGTAATGCTCCTGCAACCTTTCAAATGGTCATCCTCAGTATATTTTTAGATATATCCCATGATTGTATGGAAATTTACATGGATGATTGTATTGCTTATGGGGCCACCTTTAAGGAAGCATTACAAAATCTGGCCAAAGTGTTGCAGCGGTGTGAGGATCACAATTTATCCCTGAACGGTGAAAAATGTTTTATGATGATGCAAGAAGGAATAGTGTTGGGGCATCATATTTCTCAATTAGGTATTCAAGTAGATCTAGCCAAAATTGAGGTAATACTTTCTCTTCCTGCCCCTGCAAAAAAAAAGTATGTAAGAAGTTTTTTAGGCCATGCAGGGTACTACAGGAGATTTATCAAGGTACTTTAGTAAAATAGCAGGACCTTTGTATTCTCTATTAACGAAAGATGTTGAGTTTGAATGGATAGCTACATGTGAAGAGGCATTTTCTAAACTAAAAGGAGCCTTAACTTAGGCCCTTGTGCTTAAAGGACCCGATTGGTTTCTTCCTTTTCACATTCATACAGATGCATCCGATTTTGCAATAGGAGCAGTTTTGGGGTAGAAGCAAGGAGTTTTAGAAAATGTAATTTATTATGTCAATAAAAATTTGCAAGGACCAGAGCTGAATTTACTATCACTGAAAAGGAAACGTTACTTGTCATCTATGCCCTCAATAAGTTTAGGCACTATATAACTGGTTATCAAATCTTTGTGCATACTGATCATGCAGCCATTAGGTACCTCATGAACAAAAGTTTCATTATAGGTAGGTTGGTAGGATGGTTGTTGTTAATGCAAGAATTAGACATTACTATCATAGATAAACCAGGTAAAGCAAATGTAGTGGCAAATTTTCTATCTAGAATTTAAACACCAGATAATCCTGAAGCCATTGATGATTCTTTTCCAGATAAGCATTTATTTTCAATTAATTTGAACAATCCATGGTATGCTGATATAGCTAACTACTTAGCAGCTAACAAGATACCTCCTCATTTCTCACCAAAAGAAAAAAGATTGCTTGTAGAAAAGAGTTTCGACTTCTCATGGATAGCAGATTACTTATTTTATATAGGACCAGATCAAGTTATGAGGTGCTATGTTAGAGAAGATGAGATATGATATACTTCAAGTCTATCATGAAGAGACTTGTGGAGGTTACTTTTCTTTCCAAAAGAACAGCTCTCAAGATATTGACTACAGGATATTATTGGCCAACCTTGCACAAGGATGCAGTCAAATATACCAAGAAATGTGACATTGTCAGAGAATGGGAAGACCAACTAGGTCTGATGAAATGCCTTTACACCCCCAGGTGGTTGTTACACCATTTGACAAATGGGGCTTAGAATTTGTTGGGCCAATTGATCCATCATTAGATGGTCGGTCATACATTCTTGTTTGTACCAACTATGTCACAAAGTGGGTAGAGGTCAAAGAATTCAAGCATGCTAGGGATAATAAGGTAGCAAAATTTTTATATGAAGAGATCTTCACTCGGTATGGAGTTCCTATAGAAATTGTAACAGATCAAGGGGCACAATTCACTTCCACTTTGATTACTGCCCCGGTTAATGAATACAATGTAAGGCATAGAAAATCCACTCCCTATCATCCTCAGGCTAATGGACAAGCAAAGATCACTAACAGGGACCTTGAATCAATATTGACCAAAATAGTAGCTCTTAACCGCAAGGATTGGTATAGCAGGTTATTTGAAGCCAAATGGGCTTATAGAACCACTTGGAAAACCACAACGGGGTTTACACCCTTTGAAATGGTATATGGGACAAAAGCAATGATTCCTGTGGAATTTGAGCATAAAACCTTAAGAATGACCATTGCCTTGGATATGTCTCTTTCTACAGCACAAGAGGAAAGGCTCATGCAGCTTAATGCCTTAGATGAGATAAGAAAGTCATCCCTACAACACACTAAATCAGTTCAAAATCAGCACATGCAGTGGCTATATCAAAGATAAAACATTCAAGCCAGGTGATTGGGCCCTTCTCTATGATTCAAGGTATAAAGATAACTTGGGAAAATTGCAAACAAAATGGTTAGGACCTTATGAGATAGTTGAAACATTCTCTAACGGTATCGTCCGATTATCCACAATTGATCCTATCAAATTTAAATTGTTAGTCAATGGTCATCATCTGCCCCTGTACCACAAGCCTCTTAGCAAGGATGAATTTCTACAGCAGTTCTCCACGGCTGAAAATGTCGATATTCCTACAGCAAATGGCGACAGTTTGTCGTTACCTCTCCATCCTAAATCTTTGTTGTATGCTCATAATAAATACTTTCATATCTGGAGGAAGTACATTTCTGTGCAATAAATATTCATTCTGTATTCACTCATTTCTTTCCACTCACTTCATTTGTTTCTACCTCATTTTCCATGCATGATGGCTCAATGTCTTCAGCTGCAATCATTATCACGTGATGTCAGGTATGCTCATGTGTATTTATTTTTGTTGCATGTATATAATTAAACCATATTAACTATCATTATGATATTTTGCATAGTGTCCTTTTTTCAGTCCTCCTCTGCATGTGTGGACACCTATTAAACCTTACGTTGGGGGGGGGGAAGTATGCTAACTATTACTCTAGCAGATAATTCTTATGTCATCCCAGATTGCGTTTTGATTTTTCAAATTTTTAGTTTGAGGTGATATTTTGTATTTTGTCCTTGTATCTGCCTAGATTTATTTTAGATTGCAGCTGGGTAATTCCGAGCAAGTAAGAGTACATTGAGTATATTTCAGTAGCAAAAATTGGACAAATTTACGCCATTAGAGAGTAGAAAGTGTTATCACTACAATGGGAGGTCCACCTGTTCGTCATGAGCTAATAGTTCATGAAGTCCTTCTTCAGGACCAATATTGTGAGCCAATATTCCGCAACAGTGGGTGGATGGATTATTTTATGAAGTTGATTGAGTATTATGAGGAAATTGAAAGGGAATTTACCCACACACTTTTAGATGGAGAAGCCCAGGTAAAAGGTTTAAGAGTTGTGGTGATAGAGGAATGGATTGTAGAAGTAAATAGGTTGCCAACAGATGGAGAAAAGTACCCAGAATCTAAGGATGCATGGAGTGCAAGAGCAGAGTTTACACAACAGGGAGACCCACCCTTAGTAATAGATAGACGGGGAGCTAGGCGAGAATCTCTTCCACTTGAATGGAGAGTTGTAGCATAATATGTTTTGAAGTATTTAACTTGTGAATGAAGGTTCTTGTGTCTGCATTCCCATTATTTCAAGCTTCTGAGTCATCTATGCCACAAGATAAGGATGAATGTTCCAAACATATTGTACAACCTTCATTCTACAAGCATAATAGAAACCGAGAAAGGTAGGCCTCACTTTGTTTCTCATCATTGCCTAATTGAGATATTAGTTGAAAGATCTTTAAGAGATGTCTCTGCAATGTCTTGGTATGAATTTATTGAAATTAGTAGGTTTAGGGTGGAAAATGTGGGTTTAGAGGAACCACTTCCATCTAAGGAACCAGAAAATTTAGAAAATCTTGAAAAACCTGGTTCCCCTATTGAACCCTCATCCTCTAGAATATCATCAGAACAAAATGTTCTTGCAGTAGAGGAACCCTTACAAGAAAAAGCTACATCAGGGGCTCCTTCTCACCTAATAAAAACTAGAGCTTCCATATGAAAGGAAAAAGGCAAAGGAAAACAAGTTGACATAGAAAAGAAGGAGGAGAAAAATGAAAGTGAGAATATACCCTCTCCTGTGGCCAAGAAAAGGAAAGTTATTAAAATAGCTTCTCCTATAACCACTGAAGTGGTTGAGGAGTTAGCTATAGGAAGTAGTCCTATAGCCACTAAAGGGAAATATCGAATAAGTAGTGGTAGGCTCCGGAAAAAGCTTAAAAATCAAGATCAATTAGCAGAGCCAAATGTTACCATTCTAGTTGATTCTCTGGAACAAGAGCCACACAGTCCACCTCACAATGATGTTCCTCCTTATCCACCAAGGGAACTCCAAAGGGAACAAGAACTACAGCTGCATGAAGAAAAAGAACTGCAGCTGCATGAAGAGGAAGAACTGCAGAACATTGAGCAGCCATGGGGAGAAGTAGGTTTTGAAAGGCTGGATAGCTTAGCATCCATTGTAGAACAGGTTATTGAAGCAGGGAGCAAAGTTGAAAAGATGAAACCTAAGGCACCTATTCATAAACCACCTACTTCCCTTACTAGTCATGTAGTGGCACTTGTCCTTTATCAGGAGTGGGAATTGGAAAAGGTAAAAATGCAGATGATAATCGACCGACATAAGAAAATTATTGAACCAAAGGATGAGGAAATTGCTCAGCTTAAAACTAGGGTGGAAATGGTAGCCACTATGGTACCACAACTAATGCAATGTCGAGCACCTCCTAGTGTTTACTCTCTATACTTAAAAGAATAGTATATCAGTTTCCAAATGATGAGAATTGTCAGGGATCTAAATCCCTCATTCCAGACACCTGAGGAATTCTACAATGTTTATCAGACATCTCCTACAAACATTAAGAATCTACACTATAAATTTTATTTACATAACTATGTTGTTCCAGATGATGTCAATTGGAACCCTCTCCTCTACTTTGGAGATATCCAATTGAGAGATCTCATGTCATAAATGCAGAATGAAATAGAATGAGGAGAGTAGTTTCAGGTACACAGAAAGGAAGAACTTGACCTTTCACTACCATGAAGGGTTGAATCAAGAGAGCCTAGAAGACTTTATTTTGACTGGCAAAAGATTGTATATGAGCCAAATTTTGCAAAAGATAGTCTACCCTTAAGAGAGGAGGTGTATAAATAATATGAACAAATGGCTAGAAGGGAAGGACAAGTAGCAATAGGACATTTGGTCCAACGTTGGAATAGTCTGCCAAATGACTTGAGGCAATCTGAACCACACTCTGTTCAAGACTACCATGCAACACTAAAGAGGGCACCCAAATATATGCTTTTTAGAAGAACAAAGGGAAGATATTGGTTACCTCTTAGTTTTCAGCCTCTAATCCTCCTATGGCCACTAATGGGATGCAGGGATAATGATCCACCATACAGTGAAGCAGTAGAACGTACCAGGTGGCGAGATTGGAGAAAATGAAAGGATTCTACTAGAGTTTGTCTGCAAGAGGTTTTGGGTAAGTTACTCCTAGCAATTTCAGAATCAATGCCCGAATTCGGAATTTTCTTGTTGTTGGAGGATCAGCAAGAAGTTATGTTAGGGGGAGATGATGAGCCTAAATATTGACTCTATTTTGATAGATTTTTGTTATAATACTTCTACCTAGGTCTTGTGATTAGATGATATTTGGATCAGGATACTCTCCTAGTTGATACCTTTTAGGTGTTTTTGAAACTAATTTGACTTATACTTAAGGTTGTCATATAATGGTTTTTAAATGATTTATCTATGCAAATATATGAAATCAATCTTAAGTATGGTTTAAATTATATCATGTTAGCATTAGTATATACACATGTTTGTTGTGCATGTTAATATCATGATGCAGGGTCAGCAAAGGAGAGTAAAAGACTAAGTGGTGGTTTAAAGAAGCACCAAGTATATAGCCACAATGCAGACCCAGTCAAAGAAAAGTAGTAATAAGGGAGATCAAAGCCACTTGACCGGTTCTTCAATAGAATTATTTATGGAACATTTATAACTGTTCTTAGTGGAGCTTAGATCTAGGAAGCAAGTCATGCTATATTTTCTCAGCTGCAGGACAGATGTTGTTCTATTTTCCTACGCTGACTTCTTCTTCTTTTGTTTAATGAATCTTGTTCGCCTATTTCATAGGAATGTGGTTGATCATTTAGGAATCTGTTATAAGCTTCCTCATAAATAAAGGGGTCTCTCTCTCTTCTCAGGGATAGTAGAGAGCGACCATCATATTTGTAATACTCAGTCTTCTGGTATTTTATGTATTTTCACAGTCAAAATGGAATAAAGAGATTAATGTGATTTTAAAAGCTTAATAATTGTAATCTAAAAGGCCTTGATATTCTCACTCAAGGGGGCCCACTTGGTGAGTAATCCTTCTTGTTTTCTAGTTAGTTTACATTCTTTAGTAGTAGTTGTTTCGGCACTTGTCTATTCCTGTAGTCACTAGAAATAGTTCATGTGTATGTTCTTGCAGCCACAGTAGCAGAGTAGTTCCTATCCACTTGCTAGAACATTATCATTTAGTAGTAGTTTTTTGAGTAATTTCCAGTTGTGAATTCGGATTAAGAATTAGTTCATTGCGATTTTGCATGTTTACTTCAAAGAATTTCCTTTCCTGCAGTAATATAGAATGGTTGCGATATGAACTTGGTGCACATATAGTGCTGGCCCATTTTAGTCAATAAGTAAATGAGCCTTTGCTACAGAAAAGATAGCTATTCAAAGATATCCAATCTCTAAATTGTGTTTTATTACCTAGTTGTCATTCCAGTTGTGAGGACCAACAACATTCTAGACCCCAACACCCATCACAAGGATCTCCTGACGGTCTCTCTCATGACCTCAACACCCACTTGGAAGCCACTCCCCCTATCATGTTCCTATACCTAGGGTAAAACATAACATAAATTTAAAGGATCTTAGAAAATCTCATAATGCATCCATCCAAAGGTTCCATATCCAAACTGAATCATAATACAACTAAAACCTTAATGTCAATACCCAAAAACCTCATACATGGGCCAATTATGAAACCAAAATTCTCAATATCAACATAAATCCAAATATGAATCCATCAATTCGATAACAAGGCATATCCACCTATCTCAAAGACATAGTACATCATAATACCAAAATGCTCAAAAAGAATCAAGTTAAAATCTAGATAAATGTCACAAAGAATCACAAAAATACCTTTGAGAATTGAGTGGGAGTGAATAAGACAAAAAAAACTCAGTTTTGTCTCTAGTGCTAGGGGTCAAAAGGTGAGTGAAGTAAAAAATATAAGAAAATTGCAACATGCTTCAAACTAAAAACAAAACATTAAGTGAGATTACTAAATTAAAGTATTGAATCAAATTCATTGGGGCCAACAGATAAGACAAAATGTGAAAGGAGTCAAGAGTCTCAGGAATCTGACATGGAATTATCAAGGAAGTCGATGAATATCTGATTCACCCATTTCATATGAGGAGTGACTATTATCGAATGCAATAAGGAAAATCATGAGAGTGAGCTTCCAAGCATAAAGGAATTAGGTGGGACTCTAAATGTCTGGCTTTACTTGCATAGAAATATCATATTTATCATTGCTTTAGTAAAGTCACATTTTTCCTAAGAATTATTGTACAGTTCAAGGAGTAGGCAAGTCTAAAGACAAGGAGTTGATCTGGAGATTTGACTTGTAGCCGTAAGGTCAGTAATATGATTTAAAAATATTGAGAACTAATTGAAGTTTCCAATGTTAAATGTAGTTTTTTGAGAATGTAATTATCAAGCCAATAAATTAAGCCACTATGTTTTAGTTTATGAATACTACTGATAGTTGAGCAAATAAATGTGAATGCAAGTTGTTGTTGCCAATTTCATGCTTTAGATAATGGATAGAAATAAGATTTTAATATCTATAATTTTAATTAACAAGTTGTAAGTTCTTCCTTGATTTAATCTCCAATTCAAAATCAATGAATGACATTTGTTTGACATAATGCTCAAGCTTTCATTATGAATTGTGGAATGAATGTGCAATGCAAATATGATTCAAATCATTGAACAAGTTATCAAAACATTCAATCAAAACTCCTTGAAAATTTATGTATCCCAACTATTTGAGGAAATTACCCAATTTGAGAAAATGAAAAAATATTAGTGTAAAATAGGGTGGCTCACTATAGTGGTATCAGAGCTCAGAATTTCTTGTCAGCCTATTGGGAAAATTCAAAAATTGAGTTTTAGATTCAAACATGGCATCAAATGACAGATTGGAGTGGGCCAAAGTACTTTATGAGATAGGTAGCAAACTTAGTTTTGAATCACACAAAATGAAAAATGTTCTCATCACTTTGATCCAATTATAGGGATGTTTGACCATCATAGAGAAATCACCTCCTAATTTGTTGCAAATTACTCTTGCCCCTATAGTGATTCTTTGAGTCAACACAAGTGGTTGAGGCATTCAGATAGTGATATAAGGCTATTGGTTGCTACTTATTTGATGGAGATCACAAGAATGTTAGCACCTCAAAAGCCCTATGAAGATAACATAATGAAGGGAGTACTTCAGCTAATTGTTGATAGTTTCCAGGATCCTGGAGACATCAAAAGTCATCACTTTTCTAGAAGGGTTGCCATACTAAAAACATTTGCAAAAATCAAATTGAGTAATCTTATGCTATACTTGGGGTTACATGAGCTAATACATAGAATGTTTCAACATTTCTTAGTCACAAACAGGAAAGACCACAATGAATATTTTATTACAACCATGAAGACTATCATGGTTATGTCAATTAATGAGTGATACTATTTTCTAGCACCTTATGCCTACATGTTGCTAACTATTTCAAGGCAAGAAAAATGTTTGTAAATCTGGTTATGAGTTGGTCAACAAGGTGTTCAAACAATATGAGGGAAATCTGAAAACCTTCTTGAAATTGAGGATAATACAACAATAATTGATGAAGATATTACCATGCAGCACACAGATCTTCAAGATGATTTTTTGGTTATTTATGCAACTACTAAACATGAGGAAGTGTGCAATGAAAGTGTCATAACAATAGTTTTTTATCAAATTTCAAATTTATCTAGTGATGATACTAAGACTAATGGTTTCTTTGTTGATGAAGGACATGGCATAAATAATCTTCGGATGAAGGGGATCGTGAGATCAAATATGATGATGATTTCAAATCAGATTTGGATGATGGACATGTTCGAAACATGCATGATGATTCTCTCCAATCAGATAAGGGTGATGATTTTATATCTTATTCTAGTGATGATTCTTATGATGACTTAATTACTTATGAGTTGGGGAGTAATTTACACATAGGAGCAACCGATCATGAGGAGTATGGTGAGAACTTTTTAACTGAACAAAGTAATAAACCCTTTGGCATTGGGATCTAGGTGTGATAGAAACTAAGTATGAAGAGGATCCAACATGGGATGAATTTTCTTTTGATCCTAATAATGTTTTGGTTTTAAAGAAAAATGTTTACATGGAAGGTGACATTGATGGTGTTGATGACATGGCTGATTTATCATTGCATGTTGTTGATCTTGAGCATGGACATGTTGGACATTGCTCCTACTAGGATATGTTGTTGTCATTGATGTCAACATATTCTTGCTCAAGTGATTGTAGATTAGTTTATTGGGATTTTGGTTTGGTGTATGGAGTATTTATAGTATCATTATATTCTTTTGTATTAGTTTTGGTGATTCGGAAAGCTTAATTGATCATATCATATGATCTGGTTTGTAGTTTGTTTTTCTACTTAGTGCTTTGCATAGTTCAGTATTTCCTCTAGTATATTCCGGTGTGATCAGATCTTGAGCTGAGATTTTGGGAGATTGTTTGGGATGGTCTTGAGTTTCTTCATCTCATATGGTTCATAATTTGGTGATCCATGAGTTATTCTTCTTCGTGATAGTTGTTGTTGTTTGAGTGTTCTTGAGTTTCAGATGTTGATCAATGAAGATTTGATAAGTGGTATCGGTACAACTATTATTGGTGATTCTAACATGCTTGTTGGTGTTTCATAATTATTTCCTATTTATTTTTATGATCTATATTGATCATTGTGCGATTTCTTGGTGATTTTGCTAAACCGGTGGTGTTCTTCGTGTTATGCGGTTTTCCTGGTGGTGTAGCATGTTGTGGTTGATCTTGTCGTGATTACCGGTGGTGTTGAGCATTTGGGAATTTGATTTAGGACCATGTTATGTCATGTATATAATTATATTGGTCTGGTGTTTGATCTTTGTATCATGTGATGTAATTTTGTAATTGTGAGTTGAGGGTTTAGCCAACCTTGTTGTCAAGGTTGATGAATTGTATAAATAGGTGATATTGTCATGTAATTTAAGGATCAAGGTTGTGTCTGCATTATCAGAGAGTGGTGTATGTGCAAACAAGTTATTCATCCTTCAACATTGTGATTTAGCAGAGACTAGTGTTGTGGAGCAGACAATCGTGCTTAACCAGAACTGTCATCAGGCATTTGCAGATGCTATTATTGCAGTTCATTCCTTCTAGATTGTAGTCCTAATTTTGTTGTAAGTCAATGAGACTTACCTGAGAGTTGTAGCCTTCTAGGTTATTTTATTTGAGCAGTGAGCTCTATTGGTGTTGGAAATAAGCCACACATAGACAGATGATGGACTGGTCCAAGAGAGGCCAGTAGCTCAGTGGTAGAGCACTCCAGCAGATTATGGAAGGTTCTAGGTCTGAGTCCTAGCTGGTCCATGTCACAACATGGTATCAGAGCTAGGTCCAAGCTAAGAGCCCCAAGCACATGAGAGGTGTGGCTTAAGGGGGGGTGTTGGTGTTGGAAATAAGACACACCCAGACTGACAATGGACTGGTCGAAGAGGGGCCAGTAGCTCAGTGGTAGAGCACTCCAGTAGCGTATGGAAGGTCCTAGGTTCGAGTCCTAGATGGTCCATGTCTCAACAAGCTCTAGCCGGTGTACCTGAATGCATGTGCATTCCCCATTGTAATATTTTTACATACTACTGCAGGGTATCATCTTATTGTGGGTAGGTTCCCACTATGGTTTTTCCCTTAACCGGGTTTTCTAGGTCAAAATATTGGTTTTGTGTGTTGTGCTATCAATTTGCTTATCTTTGTTATGGTTGCAGTTCATCAAATTTGTATTTGTGGTTGAGTTTTTAGATCTGATAGAAAATTGATTCACCCCCTCTCACTTTTCTCTCATTGTTGTTCCCAATAGGACATAGTGGCCTCATTGATCTAGACTCAAATTTCATTATTGAGGGTGATAAAGAAGAAGCACATGTTATAGGGGACAACCTAGAAGAATTGATGCTAGGTATGATACTTCAGATTTTGGTATTCATTATAACAGCAATACATTTACCTTGCATGATTATGATTGGAAGAATGAATTGTTGGTTTCTGCAAAAAATGAGACACACACTTTATCTAGATTGGATGAGATTAGAAGCCTAGTTAAAAAATTCTTCATGACACCAAGAGACTAGTGTGAACAAAATGTCTCCTTGCTGATTCGCACATGATCAAGAACACTATGGAAGGAATAAAATTGGTTTTCTTACACATGATGCATGATAGAGAGCTCACCATTGAGCTTACTGAGTAGTTAAGGGGAGAGGTTAGTGAGCTCACCATTGAGATTGATTCCAGTAAGCTTGCTTTCAAAAGTTTCCAAGAGACTCTTCTTGAGGCAAATGATCAGCTCTATGAGGCCAAATGTTTTAGAGTAGAAGAACAAAGAAATGGCTAAGGAGATCAATTAGGTGTGGAGGAACTTTATTGCATTCAGGAGTATGATCTTACTCTTTGTCCAAGATAAAAAAAATATGTAATTAGTAGGTTGATAACCCATTGTTCAATGTAGATGCTAACTCAACATTTGTTAATCCATTTTTTGAGTTGGATGTGGGAGTTTCTTCTGACTTCAGTGATGAGGGTGAATTTGATTGTAGAGTTTGTGACCTAGGTGCAATTGGCAACCAAGGGATATTGTCTTAAGATAGGAGTAAAGGTTCAATTTCCAGAGTTGGTATTAGTATTGTTTCCCACTTTTTGATCAACTTACACATGAGTTTGCATTCTAATATGTTGATGAGTTGGATGGTTCCTTCAGGTGAATAGATGAGTAGTTCATGGTTGAGAATTGATGGTAGAGGTGAACTGATCATAGGAGATGGCTTTTCAGCTACTTTCGTACTCATGACTCCTATGTATTTAGTGAGATTTCAATTTTTTTACTATTATCCCAGTTGTTTCACACTATTTATGGTGACCTTAATCTTTGGGTAGTTTGATCTTGAGCACTTGCAGACATATGTGCAACTAATTGTGGGAGATCCTTTGGGTATAGTTTAGTTATTCTCCACTTACACATGGGAGAGTTTGGATCACTGCAGTCACTTCATAATGTTAGTACACATGCTTCCAGATGATGTTTGGTTGACTACAATGAGTTTAGTTTGTTGGTGTACTCGAGTTTCTTCCCTTGACACTCGTATATTAAGTGTTGGTAATACAATTTCTGTTGGTAATAGTAGAGACATTCCCTGGTTGGTCAATTTTAGAGCAATAAAAGTGATTGATCTTCTTCATTATGAGGACATCATGAGGAGTGATGATTGGGTTTATCTTTTATGGTTGAGTGGATTATTCTTACCCAAGATTGTAATTGGAAGTGATTTTGCTAATGTGGATTTTTTAGAGTTACCTTGACATGATATGTTACATGACATTGATTTTAGTCCTCTCAAGTATTTTAGTATGGGTGTTGATATTGGTTACTTAATTGGGCTATAGGAGAAAGGATTGCAATTTGGACTGGATGAATTTTTGGTTGTGATCAAAGTGAGGTAGCACCAACATTGTGGTTCTTCTCTAAGGTTTATGTGGGATCTCATGATATTATTTGGTTTTAGTTCGGTTCAGACTAGTCTTCCTGGTGTTGTGCAGGCATGGCTTGAGGACAAGAAATATTTGGTGACAACGGACTGTAATGTCCCATGTTTTGAGCAAAAAATAATTAATTAATTAAATAATTAATTTTAAGTTGTTAGACAAAAAATATATTAAATGAAATCTTTAATTAATTATTTATAAAATGATAATTAATTAAGTCACTTTTTCGAGCAATAAGGATTAAATATTTTATAAAGTGATTTATTTGACAACATAAGGTGAAAAAAGGAAATATTAAAAGGGGAAAATATTATTAAATTATTATTATTCAAGTTGCCCTATTTTGTTGTTTCCCTAATTTCTCATTGGGTTTATATATATCGGGGCTTTAACTTTCATTTTGATAGGTTGATGATTATAATATATTCTCTAGAAATCCTTGGGGTTTGAGGTTTGTTGTTTCATCCTTCTAGAGGATGGAAACCCTTCTAAAGAATATTGGCTTCGGTGGTGGAAGATATACCCAGGTCAATGCAATGAGATTCAGATGGATTCTCAGCTTGTGCGGAAAGGTATCTTCAGTTTTCAAATTTGAAGAGTTAATTATTTGGTTTAGTTTATTTGGTTCACAATCTAGGTTTGTGAAGTTATTTGAGTTGAGTTCTTGAGTCTTTTGGAGACCCATATTTCCTATGTTTTTATTAAGGAAAATCAAGTTTTAAGGGACCCGAAACCCGCTTACATTACGAAGGATACACATGAAAGAAACTAGAGAAGACAAGACCTAGACAGAAAAGTTGCAAAAAAACTAGTAGAAAAACCAGCAGCTAGGAAAAAAGGACAGCACAGAGCCAGCGAGAAACTGGCATCCAAAAACTAGCATTACATATCAAATAAAAACTTTTATGGACTCCTCTGCATTCTTAACCAACTGCATCTTGGCCTTAGTGGCTTCTCTCAGATCTTTGTTCTCCTGCTTCGGCTGAATATCTTTCATCTTTGTCCCCAAATCACTGGTCGTTTGCCTGGTCCTTCACTTGGAGATTTGTGGAGTACAGCTGGAGGTCAACATATAATCAATGATTACCATATCCTTATACCATATTTCCTATGTTGGTTGCTCTTCAAAGTGAATAAATTAATTAAAATAATTTACAAGTTTTAGGATGCATGGATTTAGGGGAGTGACATGGGGACCTTAACCTGAAGTTTAGTGTTAGTTAAATTTATTTGTAGGTCAACCAAATCTTAGAGGATGTTCTACAACAAAAGAGCATTTGTTAATAATTGTGGCATATGGGATATTGGTCTTTGGGAGTTGAAGCTATGGGACCAGCTAGATGTGTTTGAAAGAATTACTTTAGGATTTGCTTATAGCACTAAGAGGTTATGTTTTTTTAAAGGAAATCAGGCCCGAATTAGACTTTGTTGGGCACTTATTTATCTTTTTTTGTGATGTGAATAGGATAATATTTGTGACCTTTTGATAATAATGTAATTGCTAGGTCAAAAATTATGTTAAGAAAAGATAAATTATACAAAGGACAAAAACAATGCTAATTGTGAATAAGACAAATCTCAAATTAAAAGGAAACAACAAATCAAACCTTTGAGCTTTGAGTGGGAGTGAATATGAC
Organism: Cryptomeria japonica; assembly: GCF_030272615.1. Lineage (NCBI taxonomy): Eukaryota > Viridiplantae > Streptophyta > Pinopsida > Cupressales > Cupressaceae > Cryptomeria > Cryptomeria japonica. The sequence goes on from NC_081414.1 coordinate 497,589,797, forward strand.
AAAAAAAAAAAACTTAGTTTTCTCTCTAGCACTAGAGGTCAAAAGGTGAATGGAGACAAGAATATAAGTAAATTGCAACTTGTGCATCAGACTAAAAACAAAGCATTCAATTAGATTTCTGAATTCAAGTATTAAGTCAAATTTATTGGGGCTAGTAGATTTAAGAAAGAATGCAAAAGGAGACAAGAGACTTAGGCATCTGACATGGAATTATCAAGGAAGTCGATGAATATTTGATTCTGATTATTATCAAATGTTATAAGGAAAGTCATGAGAGTGAGTTGCAAAGTGTAAGGGAAATATGTGGGACTCTAAAAGTATGTCATTGCTTGCATAGAAATATAAAGTCACAACTCTCCTGAGAATTGTTGTAAAATTCAAGGAGTAGGCAAGTCTAAAGACAAGGAGCTAATGTGGAGGTTTGACTTCTAGTCATAAGGTCAGCAATATAATTTTAAATTATTTAGAACTAATTGAAGTTTCCATTGTTAAATGTAATTTTTTTCAAAATCTAATCAGCAAGCCAATAAATTAACCCTTTATAAATAATACTAATAACTGAGCAAATAAATGTGGGTGTATGTTGTTGTTGCCAATTTTTGATCTGAATAGAAATAAGATTTTAATATCTCTGTAATTTTGATCAGCAAGTTGTAAGTTCTCCCTTGATTTAATTTCCAATTCATATTCAATGAACGAAATTTATTTGGCATAATGCTCAAGCTTGAATCATTATGAATTGTGGAATGAATGTGCAATGCAAATATGATTCAAATCATTGAAAAAGTGATCAAAATTCAATTTGAACTCCTTGAAAATTAATGTATCCTGGAACTGTGACGAAATTACTTAGTTTGGGGAAATTAAAAAATATTAATGCAAAACAGGGTAGCTCACTACAAATAAGCACAACCTAATTATTCAAACAGGTGTATTTGCATAATGTAGGCCCAAGTGATAAAATATCATAGGATTGTGCATGCATGTTCCACACTCAAGAGCAGTAGCTAGAGGTCTAGTGGCACAAGGGCTCACATTTTATCTTACTCCAAAGGTTTGAAAACCCTTTAGCCAAGAGAATTCCACCTTACTTAGGATGGTACATGTTGAGTAACTTTATACATGATATTGTACCTTGCACCACACTATAGAAATGGTATGTGGCTCTTAGGCTACTACAAAATAGGTTCATAGTGGGGGATACTCTATAACCACCAACTCGTCTACAAGCATGGGACCCAAGTGCAAGCATAGGTTGCTCCAATTTATGTCTTGAATTACCAAGGGACCCAAGGATGCACCAAACATGATGTGGTTGTATTGAGTTATAAATTTTGTTCTCCCTCCTTTATATAGCTCACCAAAAAATGTGCTTGAGGTCAAAGAAAAGGGCGATAAAATCCCAAATCAAGCCTCTATACTAAAAGATAAAAGAAGAATGTTGGTGTTTCTCTTGCAACCAAGTTCGCATGAGCACGCAAGGGGGGAGGATACACACACAACACCCTTGGGATAACATAAAGTGTGCAAGCATGCAAGAAACAACAAAAAAGGTTATTTCCCTTAGAAAATTGAAGTATTATCTTTGTGCCAAAAGTGAATTTCTTATGATACTATAATTGATAATAACTCTTTAAAGGATCATAAGGTAATCATGTGATGCAATAAAATATATGTGAATAAAATATAAGCTCATTGCAATATTACATGTCATTTTTTTGCCTTTGACCTAGTCACACAATATTTGACTATTTTGCAATAGTTTTAACCACAAAGACCAAAATGCAAACAAAATATCCCTAATTAATTTCTAAGAAATTTTTTAAAATGTAAAAATTTAGAGAAAAATTCCTCAATTTGCACCCTAAAAGGCATGTTTATGAAAAAACCTTAATTTTTAAAGGTATGATTTTATGTTAATTGTTTGACATTAAAATTAACAGTGTAAAGAAAAAAATCCCTGTAGAATTTTGATTGATTTCTAGAAATATAAGTTTTTCAAAAAATTCTCTTATTTGAGCCCAGAATTATAGATTTATGAAAAAACATAAAACTATTAGATCTCACTCAAAATGACAATCCAAAGTTGATTTTTGGACTATAGGCTCTTTAGGCAATCCCTAAGCTTCAATTAAAAAATCATAGAAATCTTGTTGTTACCTTTAAGCATGCACTAAGGTTACCTTCGTTGCTCTTTTGAACCTTCGTGATATATGGTAGTGTTTGTCTCAAAATTGTATCTTAGCACTATTATCATAGTGTGATCGCACAAAATCTCAAAGACTGTGATTGTTGAATGATGATGAATGATCGATAAGAATTTTTTTTGATGTCATAGCCGCAGCGGTATTTTTTAGATTTTCCTTGGAGCTAAGAACCAATCAAGTGGACTTGAACCCAAGACCTCCCATGTAGGAGGCTTGCAGCTAACCTCTATGTTGTGGGGTCATCCCCATGAATGATTGATAAGATTGTTAGCTTGATAATAATTGATTTACTAGGGTTTGGTTTGATGAAAGGTGATTGATATAATAAATGTGCTGATATCAATCAATGATGGAGATCCGATGAGAAGATTGAAGATCAATGGATGACATTAGATGAGAAGAATTGATTGAGATAATTATGAAGTTTAATGGTTGCATGATGGATATACACCAAATTGATTGATTAACTATGCCAAAGGAATTCCCTATATGAAGTGAACCACCTATTTTTTGAAATCAATGGTTCAAAATTGAGAAGAAGGATGCAAGACTATATAACTAATATCAACTATACGCTTAAATTTATATAGCTTTATAAAAGATATTTTACAAAAATAAATTAAAAATGTATGTTTTAATATTATTAATTAGAAAAAGAATATTCATAAAAGAAAAAATCTATCTTTTATTATTTTCTTTTGATAAGAATATTTTTTAATATTATTTATTTTATTATCTTCATTTTTATGTTTATAAAAAGAAAAGGAAAAAATAAATAAAAAAGAAAGAATTAACTTTATTCTAATTCTTCTTCTTCTTTTAAGGATTAATTTTTTATTATTATTAAATTAATATTTATTTTAATTATTTGTCTTTTTATGAATTTACAAATAATAATTAAAAATTATTAAAATTAATTTAATTTATAATTGTTTGACTTATTAAAATTTTATTATTGTAGAATAATTATATTTTGAATTAAAATCTTTCGTTAATTACTATTTTCTTTTGACAAGAATATCTTTTAATGTTACGTTATTTTATTAGATAGTCTATCTTGTTTTTTAAGGTATTCTAATTCTTCTACTTCTTTTAAGGATTAAATTTTATTAAGTTAAAAATTTATTTTTATTTTATTTTATTTATTTATAATTTCGTTATTAGAATTAATTTAATTTATATTTTTTGTCTTATTAAAATATTATTTATTGTAGAATAATGTATATTTTAATTTAAAACCTGGATTAAACATTTAGAGGGAGAGAACGACTAACTTTTGATTATTCATTTCATGCCAATAATTTAAGGATGGCATATGTCCTTAGGGGGTTATACTAAAAGTAGAATATCATTTAATTATTATCTCCATCTCTATCCCTCTTACCTATCTATATCACCTCACCTCTCCCTATATCTCTCCCTTTTCCCCCTCTATCCTTCCCATTGTATATATCTTTCTATCTCTCCCTCATTCTCCCATCTCTATCTATTTATATATCTTTCTCCCTCTTTATATCTATCACCATTCATCTTTCACTAACACACATATTCCCTATTTTCCCTCCTTATCTCCATCTCTATATCTCTTGCACTCACACAAACACAATCTCCCTATTTCTCCCTCACTAGTTATGTCTTTATCTTTATCTCTATGTCTCTATCTCTAGATCTTATACACTCATCTTTCTTCATCTCTCCTACTCTCTCTACATCCCTCTCTATCTCTCCATATATCACTTCCTATATCTTTATCTTTCTATCTCCCCATCTCTCACTGCCATCCTCTTTCTATCTACATTTCTCTCTCCTTCCATCTCTTCCTCTCTCTCACCCCCTTTATTACGCTGAGAGGTGTAACACTACAATGGCACCCACCCAACTTTTTTATCCTTGTAATTTTAATGATAAATAGTGGGTAATTTAAAAATAAGTTATATAGTAAAATCTAAATTAAAAAGCAACTTTCTATTATTAATATTTATTATGACTAGACAACGGATAATTTAAAAATTAAGTTAAAGACTATAGTCTAAATTAAAAAGAAATTTTCTATTATTATTATTTATTAAATACAAAAAAAAAAATTAAATCTACAATTAAAAGAAACAAATCTAAATTAAAAAGCAAATTTCTATTCTTATTGTTTATTAAATCTAAACAAATTATATTTTTAAATCTAGATTTAAAAAACTTCTAATTTAAAAAATTATATTTTTAAATCTAGATTTAAAAGAAACTTCTAATTTAAAAAATTATGTTTCTAAATCTAGATTTAAAAGAAACTTCTATTTTTTTGCATGCAAATCATTTCATATTCTAAAAACTAAATTCTAATAAATATTAATCATATGAAATTTATTAATCTATGCTAAAGGTAAAGATTTTTTAAATTTGATATCTCTCAGCATTGTCTACATAAATTTTATATATAAAATATACGTATGCTAGTATTTTATAATTGTTACCCTAATTTTTGATCTCCCCTTCAAGTGCTAATTTTACTTTTCAAGCCACCTTATCCTTAAGTACATGCTTTGGGTCAACAAATTTTCAAACTTTTGAACCCAGTCTTCGCAGTGCCAAAGTTCACCAAAGCGTTGATTACTCAACCCTTCTTTGTTCCTGGAAAGTCATGTTGCCAGTCAAGTTCATCCCGTCGTAATAGGTCATTCGAATAATTATGGAACCCCGATACTTCATGCATTGTTCTCAAGTTCCCAAATTCATCCAAAACCCAGCTACTCTCCGAAGACACATATCATGTGGAGCTAAGTGCATTAGTCAACACTTTAAGTAAGCATGTTAGATGATTTTTGAACTCAAAACACCTCTTTCTCAACGTGCTTCTCAGTTCCAAAAGTTATTAATCGCCCGACTCTATTGGAGCTCACATTTCCCAAGGCACAATCTTTTAGAGGATTTAGAAAGTATGACTTATTTATGATAGATTGGATGGAGAAAGGCATGTAAGGGTGGTGGCAATGTTTTTGAGAATAGGTGATATTACTCCTCACAAGCCAACATTTAATGAGTTTGAAGCCTAATTCATAAACGAAAAATGGTATATTTTTAAGCTTGTTATTACTTACTAAAGTTGGTTGATGCCCACTTAGAAAAAAATAGAGACTTATAAGTTCCAATAATTCTTAATTTGAGTCATTATTTAATATGGATTATTCTCATGTTTCAATCAAAATGGTGTTACCCCATGAAAATTGTTGGCATTATGTTGCATTTTGCATGACCGATGAATGATATGGTTGTCATTGTTGGAAACATCATTTCCCAAGTCCTCACAGTCAATCGGCAGTAAGTTGACCGGTATACAATGGTTAACCGGCTAAGCAATGTGTAGACAGGCCAAGCAATGAGTAGATCGGCACATTGGTATACAAAAGGTAATCAGTAAGTAGATTTTGATCGGTACACCGGTAGAGTCTATAACCGCCAGACTGGTAACATTCAGTTGACATCCAGATAAATTGGCAATCTTCTCCAGTCAACCGATGGATTTATCGGCATGAACAACTATTTTGGTAGAGATTCCTTGAATGATTTTAGGAGAGTGATTTATGGCATGGTAACGGAAATTTGAATAGAATGTTTTGGAGAGAAAGTTGGCAACAGATCCAAAGGGTAATAAATTCACTTAATTTATTTTTATGAGGTTGTTGTTCATGTGAAGAGTGATAATGATAATCTAAATATAGGGGGAGTATAACAGAGTGTAGAGTCGAGTGACTAAGGACCGACAATGCAGAGCCAAAGGTCAGAGAATCTATAGAGTGCAAAGCTGAATGTATAAGCAGGAAACCGGTGTTGTACAAAGAAGATACAACTGGTGCAGATAGATTTTGCTTTTTAGTGTGATCTGTTCAAGCTATTGGTAGCTACTCCAGCAGATCATCCTGTTGGAACCCTAAAATTTGCAATTTTTAGAATTCCAAATTCCAAGACAAGGAGCAAGAAAAATTCTAAATATATATATATACATATATATATATTGAATAGGTACAAGTAATATATTTTATATTTGTTGCACAATATGAAACCATAACATAAACACAATAATGGGCATAAAAAATGGAGTGTGAAGCACCAAAGGGGGTATTTACATCATTTAAAGACCATTTATCCATTATATACCCATAAAAAAGCCTTAAAATACCTCTAATATGCCTAAACAACTTGTAAAGTGACAATTAATTACATAAACTAAGGCAATTTCGGGATTTGGAATTATTTTTATTTAAAAGGGGGGTGTCTTTTCACCTAAAGGGGTATGAAAACCATTCAAACACATATATATGTGTGATGTAAAATGTAAAGAGAGAATGAGGAGAGATACAAGAGGTGGAGGCAATTTTGTACTTTTAAACTTTTTATCAAAAATAACCAGTTGCATTTTCTTTCTCATATGTGTTGAGAGTTAACATATTTTTAGAAGGCAGTTGCTTATGATATTATCTAAAAGTGGATAAGGTTATTTGTGTTCTTCCAGTAAAATTTTGTGTTTTATATTGTAGATTTGGATCAAAAAGATTTACTCATGAATTGTAATTGTTCCTTGTATTTCTTCCTTGGATGGTCTCTTAAAAGTTAGGGTTAAATTCATTCAAGCAGTTTACAATATAGACATTGAAGTAGAGCTCATAAGAAACAGTAACTGACAGACTCATCGAGAGGTGGTGGGATTAAAAACTGTCTCATAAGTTTACACAATAAGTCCTAAAGAAATATAAGACTTTGTAGCCCAAATAGGAGGAAAGGCACTGATCATTTGTAAACAAACCCTTTAACCATACCAGTTACCCTTTACCTTTAAGCATTAGGATTAGTAGAGTAGGTATAGTAGGTAATTTAGCCAAAGTGTAACATATATACTTTTGTAAGATACATAGATCAATACACACATCTGAAATCAGTCTGTTTAAGAAACTTATGCCATTCTAAGACTAGGAGATATCAGATTAAGACACTAAATCTGCTATAAAAAGCATTAGTTGAAGGAACAACTAGTGAGTAGGTATACCCGCCTAGGTCCTGCAGAGCCTAAAGTGAGAGAGTTAGTAACCAAATAGGTTCACTCTATAAGTTGGCCAAGTCAATTGGAGGGTTTGATCATAGGAGTTGGCATTTCCTTAGAACCTATCCAATCTGTTGATTTGAGACCCAACACATCCTTCTATTGCTTTCTAACCATTGCAACTAAAATCCCTTAGTAGGGTGGGCTTTAATAGGTCCCATTGTATAAATCCCTTAACAGGGTGTGATGATCTTAAGACCTTTGACAAGGCTACCTTTAACAAGTTAAAGGCACTAACTAGCCTTAAACAAAATCCCTTAACCAAGTGGCACCTAACAAGTGTCTTTGTAATCTCCTAACAGGGATGGCTCCTCACTGGGCGTACTCCAGAAGAGTACAAATTTGTGAGTTCCTACTCAAATCATGATTTTCTCCCATTTGGGTTTCCACGAGATAAATCTTGGTGTCACTATGTTTATTTTCATGCATGCTTATTCTATTGTAGTGGTTATTTATATTGATGAATGTTAATTTAGTAAAAACTTGAGTTAAAAATTTTAATTGAACAAAACCGGTTTGTTGATTCACCCCTCCCCTCTCAGCACCGGTTGGGACTAACAATTGGTATCAAAGCTATATTCCTCTAGAGTGAAGCTTGACAACTTGAGGATAAAGATCATGGAATAATATCGGTATCAGAAGCAGATTGATGAAGAAAACAAAATTATTGCTCAGCTAAAAGAGAGACTGAGAAAATCTATTGCAAAAAGAAAGGAATTAGCTCAACAACTAAATGAGTGTCAGGACATCATAGACCAACTCTCTGAATAGAGTGGATCTGAAGAAGTTGAAGAAGCAGTCTCAGAACTCATGGAAAAGAACAAGAAGTTGACGGAAGAAGTCACACATCTCAAAAGAGAAGTGAGAAGAATGATTGATACTCTTGACAAGAAATATCGAGGTGAAGCATCTGGTGCCACTACCTCCACCACTGCTAGTGTACAATTTGGGTTCAACCCTAATAGAGATGAAGGATTAACAGGTGAAAAGAAGAAAGTGACAAAGACAAAACCCAAGGGGACGGCAGCAACCAAGCCTGCAACATATACAAAAGAAAAGGATTTAGGTACTCCTGTATCTTCCCCAAGTAAAGATAGACCGGTAGGAGTGACTTATTCTAGAAAGAAGAAGAGTGAAGGAAAGGTTGATACAAAGCTCAAAAAGGATGAGAAAGAGGGTGATATCACTAACACCCAATCAGATGTAGAATTTAAAGAGGTTAGAAGAAGTGGAAGAAACAAAGCTCCAACAGTTGATGAATTGGTCCATGGGATCAAAGAGTTTGGACATTTGTCTGGTGTTGGGAGAACATATTCCCTTAGTAATGAAGAAGATAAAAGAAAAATTGAAGAAGCTCTGATCTGGAACTTGCATAAGTTTTGTAGGACACCTAGTGAATTATATGGAATAATCCCATCATATTTACAAGATCAAATTGAAGGGAGATGAAAAACAAGTCTAGCTATTGAGAAAGAACACCGAATAAAAGCACTCATGGAATTGCAACATGATTTAGATCTTGATCAAGCTTCACTAGTGGCGGAAGCATGTATTCAACATTTCAAGATAAGAAATAGAACTAGGAGAGTGGCAGTAGGTGAAGTTGAAGAATTGTACGAAGAAGGTGTTGTCATGTGGAAGAAGATCATGAATCAGCAAAAGAAAGCTGAAGAAGAAATAGAAAAGGAAACAAAACGAGACCAAGGTGCAACTGTCCTTGAAAAAGAAAAAGGTAAGGAAAAAGACTCTTCTAAAAGTTTTGATGTTTTTTCAGTTAATGAGTTTATAGGAAATGTTGTGTCAGACATTCCCAATCTGACAAAGGATGTCGAACAACAGGTTCACACTTCACTGGTGAAGGAAGTTGATCAAACTAAGCTTCCTAGTCAAGATGAAGTGATAGTTGAAGACATTCCTTATGAGGATACACCTCACAGAACCTTATTGACACCAAATCCTATTCTGTTTGAAGAAGGAAAAGAGGAAGAGATGAAAATAGAGGAAGAGAAGAAAGCATAGGATAAGAAATCAATGATGGATACTCCTCTGGCAAAGAGGAAGTTAGATTTAGAAAATGAAAGTGAGAAGAAGAAGGTAAGAATCATCACATCAACTAGTTCAGAAGTTGAGACTGTAGAAAAGGAAGATGAAACAGAGGAGGAAGAAGAGGGAGACTCGGTCATTGATATAAAGAAAATGAATACCAAGCAGCTGATGAAGATTTTAGAAAAACTGAAAATGCAAGCTGAAAAGGCTAAGTTAAGAGCAAGGAAAAAGAAGGCAAGAATTCTCAATTCTGCCAAAACAATTCTTTCTGACCTAATTCCTAACATTGTTGTTGATAATATTGCCCCCATCATTGATCAATTAAATACTCTTATTACAACAATTAGTTCAGAGGCAACCAATCTAGAGAAGGTTGCAGTAAGGCAATATGAATCAAAGAGAGGAGATAAACTAATGGAACAAATATCAATTGGAAAAGTTGCCCTCTCTACCCTAACAGAAGAAGTCAAAAATATACTTCAGGAAGTTGGTCAATTACTGGTCAAATATTCAAGTTTTACCAATTTCATTAGAGAGCTTGAAGACAAAAGAAATTAGACTCAAAAAAAAATTCAAGATCTGATAAGTTCTTTTGATCCTCTCACCAGTTCGGCATCAACTTTCACTGGCAAGGTCAAACAACTCAATCAAGAAATCAAAAGGTTGAAAGAAGAAGAGTTACAATGCTACCTGGCACCAATTATTGACTTATGCAAATGAACATTAAAGAAGTCGACCGCCTCATAAATGACCTTGACTGCAAAATAGTTGATGATATGGAGGATTTTATTGCAGTAATGCATGGCCACTTCATCACCATGAAACAGGTAAAATCTTCATGGGAATCCTCCTTGAAAGTAGCTAAAGAAAATTTCAAGGATCTTTTTGCTTTACTTTAAAAAAAAAAAGTCCTTTTGTATTGTCTTTTTCATTGATGGAAAAAGGGGGAATTTTGGAGTCTTGTACAGTGTGAGTTACAGGGGTCAGTAACATTGGCCAGAACCAGTATAGTTTTATAGTGTTTTGTAGTATTTGCCACCAATACCAAAGGGGGAGTTTGTTGGCATGATCTGGTGCATTTTGCATGATCAGTGAATGATATGGTTGTCATTGTTGGCAACATCATTTCCCAATTCCTCACAGTCTATTGGCAGTAAGTTGACCAGTATACAGTGGTTAACTGGCTAAGCAGTGTGTAGACAGGCCAAGTAGTGAGTAGACCGGCACATCAGTATACAGAAGGTAATCGGTAAGTAGATTTTGATCAGTACACTAGTAGAGTCTGTAACCGATAGACTGGTAATGTTCAGTTAACATCCAGATAAATCGACAGTCTTCTGTAGTCAACCGGCGGACTTATCGGCATGAACGACTATTTTGGCAGAGATTCTTGGACTGATTTCTGGAGAGTGATTTATGGCGTGGTAACAGAATTTTGAATAGAATGTTTTGGAGGGAAATTTGGTGACAGATCCAAAGGGTAATAAATTCACTTAATTCATTTTGATGAGGTTGTTGTTCATGTGAAGAGTGATAATGAGAAAGTGAACACAAGGGGAGTATAATAGAGAGTAGAGATGAGTGACAGAGGATCGACAGAGTGCAGAGCCGAAGGTAAGAGAATCGGCAGAGTGTAGAGCTAAATGTATAAGTAGGAAATAGGTGTTGTACATAGAAGATACAACCGGTACAAATAGAGTTTGTTTTTTAGTGTGATTTGATCAAGCTATTGGTAACTACTCCAACAGATCATCCTTTTGTTGCTTTCTAACCATTGCAACTAAAATCCCTTATTAGGGTGGACTTTAATAGGTCCCATTGTATAAATCCCTTAATAGGGTGTCATATTAATTGATGATCTTAAGACCTTTGACAAGGATACCTTTAACAGGGTAAAGGCACTAACTGGCCTTAAACAAAATCCGTTAACCGAGTGGCACCTAACAAGTGTCTTTTTAATCTCCTAATAGGGATGGCACCTCACCGGGCGTACTCCAAAAGAGTACAAATTTTGTGAGTTCCTACTCACACCATGGTTTTCTCCCATTTGGGTTTCCACGAGATAAATCTTGGTGTCACTGTGTATATTTTCATGCATGCTTATTCTACTACAGTGGTTATTTATATTGATGAATGTTAAGTTAGTAAAAACTTGAGTTAAAACTTTTAATTGAGTAAAATAGGTAAAGTGTTGATTCACCCCTCCCCTCTTAGCACCGGTTGGGACTAACAAAAACTAGTTTCTTCTAACTCGGCCTAACTTGAATTGGCCATAAAGTGAGCAAAGTGACATCATTTCTAGACTAAGCACAATGGATTGGAAAGAATGAACTGATTTCACTTAATACAGGAAGGTAATTGCTACCTTAAGAGAAGAAGAGACAAAAGTAGACAATCATAATAAACACCTATAAGGAGAAATTATTGCAGCAAGAAATCCAGCTTGAACCAAATTGCTTTGGTATCCGATTAGTGACATATTGTCAAGATAGGGTACCCTCTACCATTGAAAGAAAATTCAATCCTAAAATATGGTGCTATCGGGGGAAAATGTTGCTCCATTAGTTCATCCTGGTATGAAATTTACGAAGACCGACAAGAAGATATCCTCTCTAGATTGACAACTTTGATGTGGGAGTGCAAAACAAGTTTCGTCAAGCATATGAGAGTGCCCCTAGTGATAGAAGAAGAATAGAAAAAGGTTGAATTGCATAATGCATAACTCCAATTGGTACTCGAAGTCGAAAGGAACCCAATGATAATTAGTGTCCTTAACTTTGAATTAGTGTAATAGCACATGATTAGGTGATTTTGGCATTTCAAACTATAGGCTCTAGTGGGCCATGTGTGTTTTAATGAGTTCCAATTTTCTTTGTGGAAATGGTCATTTTAAAGAAACTGTTACTTCTTGAGATAGTTATGATTGAGTGTCTATATATGCTAGAAAAACAGTAGTGGTAGGGGCTTTTGGGCTTTTGGGGAAACTTTCTTTGTAGAAGAAACTTTGAAAGTTTTTGATAGATAATGATATTATCTGTATGCAATTTTGTTTTTACTAAACTTTGTGTTATGATTGATGGGTGTTTATTCTTCTTATGTTGAATACGTTGTTGCTTGGATGGCTCTTCTTGGTATCTATGGAAAGATTTTTATTATAAGTTGTGAAAAAGTTGGCTTTGAACAAATGTTACAATAATATTGTGGTATTGTAAGAAATTCGTTCTATAGAAGGAAGAATCTTTGTATTCTTTTTCTTATCTCTATATTTATTTATATTTGTATTCTTTTTCTTATCTCCAAGGATAACTGTAAGAAACCCACCTGGGTAAAGGTGTAAAATTCTGGCAAATCTTTCATTATTTTGGGGGAAAATATTATTTATTTTGGTGGTTTTTTTTTAATAGGGGAAAAATATTAAATTTTGTTGGTGAATTTTTCTCAGATGAGTAAGAATTGTACAAAAATTAAGGCAAATTTTTCATTCTTTTTGGGAAAAATATTTGATTTTATTGGCGAATCTATTTCTTTTGCATGAATTTTTTTGAAAAATTAAGGTGAATATTTCATTATTTTTTGGGAAAAATAATAATTACATTGGCGATTTTTTTCATATTGCATGAAAAATGTAAAAAAATTAAGATGAAACATTCATTATTTTGGGGAGAAAATAATAATTACATTGGCGAATGTTTTTCAATCACATAAAAATTGTAGAATAATTAAGGTGAATCTTCCATTACTAATTGGAGAAAAAAACTAATATAGCAAACACATCACATCTTAGTTGTAAGTGTCCTGCATATCCGTATGAAATCTTTTAAAAACCGCAAGGTACGTATGAAATCTTGACCGAGGATTCTCTGCTATCCTTTTGCATAGAAAACTCAAAACATTGCATGTGTCAAAGGAAGAAAAATATAGAGGATAGCACATATTTAATATTCAATGAGAAGCTACCAGTATTAATCTATGTTGAGGTATGTGAGTCATGTATAGGTATCAGGACTATCGAAATGAAATGTTTCTTATGGAATGGGAGAAAAGTACATCTCACACAGATTAATACAATATGTGGAATAATCCAAATTTAGACCTGATTGTCAATTGTCACCACTTCACAAATCGAGAAATAGGGTCATTATTCGCATGCTACATTTCATAATGTAGAAGATAGAATTTATATAATTCACATGTTATATTTCAGATTGTAGAAGATAGACATATTTATAGGATATGTTTTTAGGAAGTGTTGTTGTCTTTCTTGGAGAGGTTTTAAAATGAAGTGCATAGAAGGTGCAGTTGAATTCTGGCATAAGGAGATATGGCTGAAGGTTTGCAGATGCCATGAAGTAAACTAGATTGATGACTTACCTTATACCCAAAGGGATTTTAAAAGGCTTGAATGCAACTATAGACTTCGGTGGCCTTTGCAAATAATTTTGATCTCTTTGTCAACTACCATTTCCCCCTTATAATGGGTGGAATGCAGAGAGAAAGTTGGGTGAAGACACTGGAGATGTGGTTTTGGATTCAAGCATCCCTGCTTGATCAAAACTCTCAAAGTTTTCCCCAACCAAGAAATACAATAAGAATCATGTATCCTGGTATTCTCTGCATCAATAACCATAATTGTGTGATAGTGGCATGGCTCATAAGGTAATTGGCATTCATGGAAGATTTTTGTGTCTCGGCACCAAAGCTTTCGTGTATAATAGCCTGGCTATTTTATGACATCATATACATGCAATACATGTTACACATTCTTGTAAATATATGGTATCTTGTTGCATTCCTTATGATTATAAAAGGAATACCAAGGTTGTAAAGAAGGATTCTAAAATTTTCTTATCTCCGAGGAAAGTAGAAACAGGGATTTATCTTGTCTATTTGTGTAGGTTGGTTTCATGGTGAAAGAAATTAGAATGTACACTTGAAATAAATTATAATGTACACTTTCTCTTAGTAGTTTTTTGATTAATTAATGAATATCAATAGACTACTATATTGTTGCTAATATTGTCTCCATTTGTACTTTCAGATGTTACATGCATGATGAATCATAATATTAAAGATATTTTGTTTTGTCTTGGCAATTTCCTTGTCAATGTGTTAATGTTAGGCATTAATGCTTGAGTGGTTCACAGTTCACTCATTTGAAATGATCTTCTACTTGGGTTTACATTCTTGATCTCAGATTCAACTTTGTCACTGTAACTTGTATCAAAAATTAGAAAAATAAAAAAAGAAGATATATATACTATTAATATATACTGCAAAAGGCAACTTATGGTAAGTATGCATTTAATGAGAATTTATGAGGAAGTCAATGGAATGCCTTTAAATTGGTCATTGGGGTATTAATGTATTTCCACGTTACATGTTCGAGTTGGAAATGCGGAGGTGGGAGTGATGGACACGCCGATTATGCTTAGGGAAACGAAACAACAGACAATGTTTGTAGGTGAAGTCACTAATAAACGATTAGGAGGGGTCTTGGTGAATGACCACCTGTGCATAATGCATGCGGTCAAGAAAGTATTGGGGTTGGAGTTTTTGATGGTATCTCTCAATCATAGGGTCAGTTCGGACATTCTGGCCCTTTTTCTTGCCATGGTGTTATATGTGAGGGTTTCCAAGCAGTAGGAAAAAAAACTCACCCAGATGTTGTTTGAGCATGCATATTTGCATGACATTGATGCAGTGATTGATAATGTGGATGAGAACCCCCTCATTCCCCTCCCACATAAATATTACATTGGGAGGGTTTCTAAATTTCTAATTGTGCAAACACAAGGTGCCCAGTTGTTGCAAGGGCAGAGGAGTGATATACTATTTAGTATTGATTTCCTCCTGTATGTATCCAAAATCAAGGAACCTGAGGAGGACGATTGGCATTGGGACTACCTAGCCACTGAAGGGTTGCTAGATGAAGTTGAAAATGATGAGGCGGATGTGGTTGAGATTGTAGGGGCACTGTAGCTGGGGAGCAGAGAGGAATGGATTGAGGACAACAGACACGGTGTGGAGGAAATTGTAGCAGGCGAAGCTCATGCTAACTGTGGATAGTACTACCCGCTCATCTTACAAGCCAAGAAAGTCAGGTAGGACAAAATGAAGGAGGAACATGAAGCGGCAAGGCAGGCTTGAAATGTCTGCTAGTCCTAAAGTATGGTGCAACTGCTTCGTTCTATTTTGAATTTTGTATTGTGGGTTACAGGTTGTTATTTTTTTTTGTTAAGTACTTATGCCATATTTTATGTCACTACTGGACTTTCAATTGGAATATATTTTTGGCTACAAGACAAATACTATTGAATCTTTATTTTTAATGTTATCTTAATATAATGGGTATTGGCCCTACCCAGCTATTAACCTATCATATGCAAGTTCTTTCATGATAATTCATATCTAGAAAAAATTTATGTCCGGTTTGCTTCATTTTGGAAGTTGGTGAAGCTATATTTGTAATTTTGTATGAGATGGGTTTCAATTTTGGTTTTGTTATTGGCTTTTGCCCTACTACACTATTAAACCGATACAGGTTATAGTTAGGGTTTTAAAATAAAACTTAAAACGATTCACTTTGCAACTCTGTTATTGTCGATGGTCAATTAAGCTGATAGGATCATGAAATTGAAAGACAAATAATTTAACAAAGAAATGATTAATGTAACAAATGCAACTACAACCCGTGCAGAAAACCCTAGAGCATAAACCCTTACAATGGTAAATTCAAATTACAAGCATTTGTAGTGGTTTAATGTCTTTAATTTTATTATTTTTTATTTTCCATAGTTTATAAAAACCTTCGGCATTGCAGAGTTAGCTTCATCGAGCACTTACGGCTAACTCTGCAATCACGCGAAGATCCAAGCTATTGATATTACAGAAGACAGCCGCACATTATCACACTTAGGAGACGAACATGCTAGACCCACATCCTAGCCATGTTACATGGCTTTCCACATGCCATTCGTGTAGTGTTCAAGTGTATGTCGTCACTGTTGGTAGGACCCATGCCGGCGGATTTGTGGAGTTAGTTTTGGCGAGTAGCTTTGATTAATTATGCAACTATGCAATGATTTGGGTTGTTGGATAAACAAGAGGTGACCGCTCAATATTGTGGCTTACGAGGAGGATAAATTAAATATTTTTAATTAATAACTTTAAATAAAAAAAATTGGTTGGTAATAAGTTTTACTTGAGTTGTATTTTGATCTTTGTAAAGGGATACATAGACTGCATTTATGAATTGTAAATGTGAAATCTTAAATTAAATAATACGACATATGAGAGCATTAAATTGAAAATGAAACTTCAACTAATGTCAATGAAAAATCAAATCTCACTTAAACTAATTAAATATATTCAAATTAATTTATAACTTTAATCATAATTTATTTAATAACATATAATTATAAGTATAATTTGATCTTGGTAATTATAATTATAACAATATCTCAATCTTTAACTATCTTTATCTTTATCTTGTTACCCCTTTATATCTTCCATTATCTCTCTCTCCTTATTGCAAACATTAAAACCTACTAGTAATGGAGCTTGATAATGTTCCCAATTAAAAGGTTTTGTTTCAATCATGTTTGGATCCATGAAATTGGATGCATAATTGAATTGAAGCTATCACTTCTCTATTAAGACTTTTGTTAAATGACCTACCAATTTTTCTCATGTATTACATAAATGTATGAAAAAATGAAGCATTTTTTTATATTGACCTCTACACCTATTCGGCGTACCTATTGCACTCCAAGGCATGATTGCTAGTTTTATTAATATATCAATACAAAAAAGTACATAGTTCTGAAAAATCACCATCTCAAACATCTACCAAAAAATCCCTTTCAAAACATGCACAAAAAATTATCCTTGAATTGTTGCTAGTTTTATTAATATATCAATACAAAAAAGTAAATAGTTCTAAAAATCACCATCGCAAACATCTACCAAAAAATACCTTCCAAAACATGCAAAGAAAAATATTCCTGAATTGCCTAGTCACTACTGCATACTATAGTCGTGCATCACGAAATAGTTTTGGGGGCAATTTATCAGCCCGACAAAGATCAAAAATTACATACAAGTTTTTTAACACTGAAATTGAAAAACTATAAACATAGGCTCATGCAAACTAAGTTGAAAGTTCTCAACTGGTATTTCCATGTTCTTCATTGAACCTAACAAGAATGTGCACTGCCTCCTCCGTGCATGCCCTCGATCACAATTCTTGTCCCACTTCCACCCTAGCAATTTCATGTGCCACACGAAGGGCTTCTTCCACCTGCATTAGCCCTGCAAAAGGTTTGAAAGCCTCCCAACCTCTCCACGTTGAATCTTTGCACCTTGCTTTCATGTCATCCTCTGCCTCTAGCCAACTAACAAACGAAATAGGGTTCACATGTTCCATCGATCCTTGCAATATGTCTATGCCCACTCTCAGGACAACCCACTCAAAAATGGAGTCCAAAGCACCCAAGTAATCCTCTACAATTAAATCATTCAACACATTTTTCACCTTAGCCACCGTATCTTCGAGTTCAAGTCCCCAAGTAGCGATTAAAGAGTATATTTCCATATTAGTCTTGTATATGTGACTAATATGGACAATGTCTTCTCCTAGCACAAGCTTCACCGCCTTTGTCATTCTTTCATCCTTGTGAAGGAAGAGGCCTTGAATACGTCTGTTCGACACCTTCCCTATAAATGGCACAAGCTTCTTTTATGTTTTGAAAGTGAAGCAAGCCTCCATAATTATCTACTACAATGTTGCCACCCTGATACCCCAATCTCTTCTCTCTGCAAATTATTACAATTATTGCAAGAAGAAAGAATGAAATTGGAAATACAAGTCAAACATCACTCATTATTGTTATTAATTCATAAAGCACTTCACCCAAACTCAAAATCCAACATCGCTGCCAAAAGCCAAGAATAGTATCATAAATGCATGACCATCAATACTCTATTTGACTATTATTTCCATTTGTGGCCGCACAATTCGGCATCCATAACTTCTCCTTTCTATTTTGCCAACTAGCTTGTCCCTCATCCAATGCATCCTCCATTCACCATTCTCAAAATTACCATTACCATAATGTCTCTACCCACATCATCCTCCAGCAGATTGCGAAAATATTCTAATTGGAATTCTTGCACAACTTCAAATGTGCATTAACTCCACCACCACTATACACCAATTAGATTGGCCAAATCCCATCACTTGGAACTTGCATATATCTAGGAGTTGCCATAAAATCATTCTCTGCCACCACGTCATCTGGTGACAGTGACATACTACTAAAATCTTCAAGCTCATATTCTTGTGTCTCTCAAAAAGATATAGCCCATTTGGACAACACATCACCCTCTTTGTTCCCAGTTCGTCGCATGGGAAACTTTACACTTTAATTAATCAATCAGTTTAATGACCATTGGATGATTGCGGATCAACAACATACGCTCAATTTTAGTCTGAAGTTGTGAAGGACAAAGGTTTCTTCAAAAAGTCTGCAGAATATAGACACGTGTGTGCATCTAATTAAATTTTATAAACTATATACTTAATTATCTCTAAGTCTATACTTAATTAATTTTACCATCGAATGATCGCAAACCAATGACATAAGCTCAATTTCGGTCCGAAGTTGTCAAGGATAAATATTTCTTCAAAAAGTGCGGAATACAGACACGTGTGTGCATTGTCTAATTAACTTTTATAAACTATATACTTAACTAACTCTAAGTCTATACTTAATTAATTTTAATCCACTTAGCGACTGTCTAATTATTGCATGTCAACAACATAAGCTCAATTGCAGGCCAAGGTTGTGAAGGATAAAGGTTTCTTCAGAAAGTCTATGGCATATAGACACGTGTGTGCATTGTCTAACTAACTTTTATAAACTATATACTTAATTAAATATAAGTCTATACTTAATTAATTTTAATCAACTTAGTGACCGTCAAATGATCACATATCAATGACATAAGCTCAATTTTGGTTTGAAGTTGTGAAGGACAAAGGTTTCTTCAAAAAGTCTACGAAATACAGACACGTGTGTGCATTGTTTAGTTAACTTTTATAAACTATATACTTAATTAACTCTAAAGTCTACTCTTAATTAATTTTAATCAAATTTAGTGACTGTTGAATGATCGCAAATCAACAACATAAGCTCTATTTCGGCCCAAAGTTGTGAAGGAAACAAGTTTCTTCAAAAAGTTACCAGAATAGAGACACATGTGAGAACTGTCAAGAATGAAAGGGTATTAATAAATGAATGTTTGAATGTTTTTAATAAAAGACAGAAAGAAAAAGAAACGAATTTCAACCATGGATTTTCCCTTTAAGGAAGCTCTGTTGCTCTTGAAATTAAGGGAGATTGGACTTTGGAGTAACCAGTTATCCAAGGAGATTCAGAAATTAGAATCCAGATTCGAGGATGCCACAAAGTCTATCCACACTAGTTTGTTTCTTCATCATTTCCAATTAATTTTTTTGGGTAAGTTCCTGAGAGAAATACAGAACACCTAAATCCCATGTTTATAATTTTTTCAATCTTGCAGTTTAGATTGTATAATTAGGGGTGATGGGGAAAGCCAAAGAGATACAAAAAATAGACTATGCCCAATTTGTTAAAACCCAGGGTTTCTCTGATGAATTATGTGATATTTATGATCCTGTAATCCATGGTAGGCTAACCACTACTCTTAGATTTTCATGTGAGAATAAGGCCATAGGGGGAATACCCGGTAAAGCATAAAATATTGTGTACAATAAAATATTAGGCCATGACGTAAATAAAACTACAACGTGGGATGTTGGATCGGGACGCATGATGCTACCTAAGGTTTTCCCTTTCCCGGAAATTTTCATGGTCTGTGCCCAAAATTATGATGAAAATAGATGAGAAATTGTTGATAAAAATATTCAAAAGGAAATTTTATCCATTACCGAGGAATAATTTAAAATTTTGTTGGACTCAAGGCTTGGAACAGGAGATTTTGGACACTCAAACATCCACATTGACCTAGAAAAGCTTGCCTATGATTTTAATGCAGTCGATGAAGAGGGGAGAAATAATTATCCCAAAGTGATAACAATGGATGGTAAACAACTGGATCAAAATCATAAGCCTCCTTATAAAGGAGATATTTTTGTGTCATGGCTTCAGGATACTATTGCCATGCTAACATTTTGCCTCAAATTGGAAATTAATATGGAAGTGGGTGCAAGCCTCCTTGAAATGGTAATTAATATCCATTGTGTTAATCAACCTGTTAGATATAATTTTGTTGAGCACGTTTTTCAATCCATGCATGAACAATTTGTAGAGATTAAAAGAGGTTTCTCTAAGAAATTTTGGTTTACAACCTACTTGTGCCATTTCTTCTAGTGAAATACAGTGGAACGTTCGAGTCCAACAAGCTTCATATTCAGGTGTATAAGGATGTTGAGGCGTGAACAGTGCATCCAATATATGAATGGACCACTAAGATAAGGATTCATGATAACAGAGGGCACTACAACCCTTTTGTAGATTTATTTTTGTATACAATGTATCATGCAATTACAAACACTCTAATGCCTAGATTGCCCGAGTCTTGTAGAGATTGCATTCAATTGGGACGTGAAATATAATTAGTTGTTTGGTACCTCATGTAATAATATAATGTGTTAAGGTTTTATGGATCAAGAGTAGAACCCTACAAACTTGCAATACATGTGACAAAGAGGATTTTTGCATTGGAATATGTACGACAAATGGAGAGTACAGATAAGCTCTACTTTTATGGTTATAAAAAGAAGAGAATGTTTCCATCATTTCCTTTTTCATGTGGAGGGTACACATTTGAGAGAAAAGCATTTAGTGTGGTATATGAAACATTAAAAAAAATTAATTTTGATGTTGATAGTTACTGGCAGTATGATCCATGCAACATCATTAAGGAAATGGTTGTGGCAAATAAGAACTCTACAAGTAAAATCCAACATGTAAGTAAACCCTTGTTAGAGATGTTGAAAAACAAGGATTCTTGGGATGAGGTCAAAAAAGTGATGGAGGAAACTACTGCTGAGAAAATTATTTCTCTAGAACAATTGTCAACACAAATTATGACATTGCACCCACAGAGAACAATAGAGAAAGAGATCCAAACCAAGAGGTCAGACAATTTTACAAAAGAGTTGATGTTCCATCTACTAGAATAAGAATCCCAACTTCTCTATCACAAGCTTGTACGGAGGCAAAATGGACACGAAATAAAATCAAAGATTTTTGGTCTATGAGGGAGAATCTAGGTGAACCAAAGACTATTGTAGATTTTGAAGATATCCTAGAGGATTATGAGTTTAGCAAATTGTAGAATATAGAGAATCCCTTTGAAGCATATGACAGTGATGATGATATAGATCATCAAAGTGATAATGAGATACCCTCAGGTCAAACTCCAACAACTAAACATCTATTTTGAGTGAGGCCATGTTTGAAAAATATTCTTCAAGGGTAGCCATAATGGAAAAAGTGGGTTATCAAGGTGGTGGTCTGGGGTCCAAAGGACAAGGACCTTAGACACCACTAGAGGTAGAGTTACTAAGAAAAGGTGCATATCATGGAGGCATTGGAGTTGAATCAACAGGGAAAGGTGATAATTATAAACTTGATCCTTGTTTTTTTGTAGCTTCAAATCCTGACACTCATATTCAATCACGACCAAAACATGGTGGAGAATCAAGTGCTACTACCACTAGTAGGGATGGTATGGGTACTAGTTCTAGTTGTGATCAACAAGTACAAGGACAAAAAGACACTCAGAAGAGGCCAACAATAGAAGATAATATACAGAATCCCAGTGATCAAGACATGCTAAAGAAGCAAAATATTATGACAACAATGACGAGTATCAATATAACTCCAACTACATCAAGTTCCACCGTGAAGGTATTATTTCCAACTCCATACCAAGCCCCTGGCCCTCAAATGAGTCTGATAACCCCAAATGTAAGTTAGAGTGAGAGAGGATTAGGAATGGGATTTGCATCTTTTGTTAGACCTCCACCTCACAATGAAATAGTTAGAGCCACGGGCATAGGTGGAGGTGCCTACATCAGTGCAAGTTCTATTTCATCATTCAAACATTCAATTGTGTAAGCAACCCCAAATTTTAATTACAATAATTTCATTGGTCAATTTAGAGAGAGAAGGAAAAAAATAAATAAAGAAAAAACAAAGCAAATGATGAAGGTTGCAAGTACTACAACTATAGAGGAAGAACCTGCAATGAACGGGGTATTTCCCACATATGACCCAAATAAAGAGATGATGGAGTTCATGGTTGTTATGCCCCCAATTGCAAATCAAAATCAACCAGAGAATCAGATTGATCCCTCCCAATTTCACGTTAGCACCATCCAAATGGATTTCTTAGGAGTAAAGAATGTTGACAAAATTAATGTGTCAAGGAAGACCAAGGAATTGGTGTACACATCATTGCTCAAGCAAGAGACAGAGAGAGAGAAGTTGGAGAGACAAATAAAAAAGTTACAGAGAGACCTAGAAAATGAGAAAGCAAAGAGGAAAAATGCAGATAATAGTTGCAATGAATTACACAAAAGTATAAAAAAATCCACCTCTACATCTACAACTGCAGAGAACAAACAGTTAGAGGTGGAACTGAATGAACTGAATAAAAGCTTACTTGAAAGCATCAAAAAATCTGAAAGTGAAAGAGCCTCTTCAGTACAATTATACAAAAATATGGAGAACACCACTGCCTCAACAAAAAATTTACAAGACCAATTGAATAGAGAGAAGGAAAGAGCAAATTGGTGGGAAGAAAAAGTAGAGGAAGAAAGAATAAACAATGAAAGACTGGCACAAAAGCTACAAAAGGCATACAAAGATATTAACTAGATCTCAAAGACAAATTGAGCGAATCTTGGAAACAAACAATGAGTTTTATAAAACATAAGATTTGGGAGAAAATAATGCAAAAGGCGGACCAATGGTGCCAGTTTTTGAATTGATTGGAAATCTTAGTGTACATTATGTGAAGCTAACTAAATGCATTGCTCAGAACATAAAGTTGAATTCAAGAGAGAAAATTGCAAATCAAATTTTCTAAATAGTCTACAAATCCAATAAGTAATATTTGGCATCCAAGGGAATTCACAACCACATTGATGCCTCAATATAGGCTTCATCTACCATTCAAAAATGTAATAAACTATGAGAATCACATGAATGTTTGGATAAGGCTGCAAAAAAAGATGAAGAAGCTACATGGAAAGGTGCAGAGATTGACAAAACTTTGTTTGGCGATGAGTTTTGATACAACACAATAATACATTGGAGATGTTATTTTCAAAAATAGATGAAAGAGAAAATGAAGCATGATTTGGACCTGTTCCCTATGGACATAAATGAGGATAACTTTTTGTCCATGACCAAACCATTGATAACCTTGAATACAGCTTTGTATGAAACATTGATGTCAACTTCCACTTCCAATTATGAATTGCTGATAAATTTGCAGGTCACTTACTATATGTTAGAAAATTTTGGAGTTTCGTCAGATGGAGAATGAAGCATGCTACAGAAGCTCATACAATGATTTCATAATATGCATTGTATAATTTGTATTCCCAAAAACATTCAGGCTTTCTGATTTACTTTGTTTGTAATTCCAAGAATATTGTAATATTTGAGGGTTTGTAAGTCCAAGAATATTGCAATATTGTAATTGTAATTGAAAATAATAAATATGTATTGTAATTCCAGAAGCTTATACAATGATTTCATAACATGTATTGTATAATTTGTATTCCCAAATATATTCAGGCTTTCTGATTTACTTTGTTTGTAATTCCAAGAATATTGTAATTTGGCGTGGCTTGAATTAACTATGTTTTATCTCTATTTTAATTCTGGAAAGGTCCTTAGATCTAAATCAGAGTGGAAGGCAGACCTTAGTGTTGGGACATTTGTCATGCCCAACTTTTGGGCACGAACGGAAATTTTTTTTTTTTTTTTAAAAATACTTACTAATTAGCGACTTACTTAATTAAGACAATCAACTAAGTGCGATTAACTTAAATAAATAATGCACTTTGGGTTGAGTCTAAACTATATTTGTATAAAACGGGTAATTAAACTCAATTGGGAAACATGGTTTACTAGGTTATCAACGAGCAAATATTTCTCCAAAAAGGGAAATCACTAAGCATCATTAATGAATAATTAAAAGTTCAAGTGTAACGATTAATTTCAAATTTAAGCGTTTTAAAATTTATCTTATCTTCTTATCCACTAGAATTTTAAGTTTAGATAACCTCGTCATTAAAACACTTTCCTAAAATAAAAACCTCATGGTATAAAGATACTTTATATCCTTGGACTTAATTGGCCCTCTTGGCCCTACAAGAAACTTAGTGTTTACACCCCTTTATTTTAAAAGCTAATCTACCTATATATTCAAAAATCTTCTTATAAAAACTCTTCTAATTCATTAATAATTTAAAAAAGAAAAATAACATTACCCAATTCAAAAATCAAATATATGGTTCCAGTTAAATAAGGAAATTTTACCCCTCTTGGAATTAAATCCTCTCTTATAAAAATCCTTCTATAAGGTTTCATCTACATTTGCCCAATATTTAACGAAAGTATTCGAAACTTAACTTTACATCTAACAGTATTAATTCAAATTAAATATCGATATATATATATATATATATATATATATATATATATATATATATATATATATATATATATATATATATATATATATATATATATATATATATTACATAACCATCTAAATGTTCACTTATAACCTTATATTTATGAGTTTATAATGATATATCAACAGGGAGGGGGAAAAAGTGGTGCTTATTGTTTTGTTTTTTTTTGAAAATAATTCCCTCTTTTTAAAACATACTTCCCTCCACACCCATCTTTTATTTTAAAGGCTTTAGTGTGTTGCCCTAACCCGAAGCTAGGGTTAGGGCGGACATGTTAACACCAAACTTCTCTTTTTTTTGTGTTCGTGAGTGTGTGCAGGTGAAGGGAAGTCGGCGGCCATGAAAGGCAACGCGCAGGGGGCGGACCGAGCCAAACCCCCATTATTTTCGAGCAGTTTAATACCGGTACTGAGCGACGTTTTAAGTTTTTTTTTTTTTTTTAAATATTACTTGGCGAAAAGCGGGGGGGAATGGGAAATGTCCGAGCGGCAGCCGCTGCGGCACCCCGTAGGGAGCGGCCGCCGTCCACTTTACGTGGCGGCTCCGCTCACTGCGGGTGGCCACAGTGGCGGCCATCGCCGCTGCGTGCCGTCGCAGTGGCGGGCTACGCCCTGCCCACTGCGGCGGCCCACAGCGAGCGGCGCCGCCCGCTGCGACCCCCGCAGGATGCCGAGGGAGCGGGGTAGGGTTTCCGGTGCACGTTGGCAGTTTTTTTATTTTGTATTATGCGTATTACTCGGTGTTAAAACGGGGTTTAAAACCCTTGGGGGTTATAATATGGTGTTCTTTCTTGTTTAATAACATTTATATATATATATATATATATATATGTATATATATGTAAATATAATTTGGTAAAATAAAATGCTTGAGGTTCTCTGTTTGAAACTGGCAGATTTTTTTGTAAAGGAATAAAATAAAAATAAATATATATATGTATATATATGTCTATATATATATATATATATATATATATATATATATATTTATTTATTTATTTATTTATTTAATCATATTATCAATTTTCTTCTTTTCTTTGTAATATTAAATCTGTAACAAAACATTACTGTATTATTTTGTTATAACTGATTTTGAAGGACAATAAATAAAATATATATATATATATATATATATTTTGTGTATTACCATTTTAACTACTTGGAAACCTTTTTTTTTAAAAGCATGAAGAACCATTCATATATTCATTGCAAATTGCTTAATGAGAAAAGAACATATATATATATATTTTTGCAAATATACTAAGACTAATGTTAATCCTTTGGAAAGAAATAGACTACAAATACTAAAATTTCATTTTCTGCATCTCATGGGAAATAAATGACTGTTTTTTAATAAATTTTACAGCAGCTTATTCATCTTAAAGAAATTTGTAGTAACATCTAATCTTGAAATTTCAGTTTACTCTAAGGTGCATATATATATATTTTTTTGTTTTCTTTGCAAAACATTAAAAATCTAGATGCAAACTAACATTTTCATTTTCTTTTGCAAAACTACCAAGTAGGGAAAGAACATGTGTATTCATTGACAAATGTAAATACAAAATAGATATGGATACAAAACAAACATGAATACAAATGGGATGAAATCCCAACAATGCTTTTTCTCTACAAAGTAACTTGAATATAATACAACTCTTTTTCTTCTTCTTGAAAAAAAATACTACACATGCTCACTTTTCTCTTTTTATACAAACTACTACATTGAATCTATCTCCTTTTTTTTTGAAACACTTTTCTGCAACATAAAACAGCCACATAGCTCTTTATTTCATCTTTTCCCATACCCATGCAACCTGCAATAAAACACATTTTTGACCATCGGAAGCTCACCTCCCAGCCTAGGCTTACTAGAAGCCACCCCCGAGCTTGGAGAACCAAGCACTAGATGGGTTACAAGCAAGCAACTCCACAACAAACATAGGAAGACACTTACATTCAAATTTTCCCTTCCCCAAGCTACACATTCACCACTTTCATGGTGACTCTTCCATGGGTGGAAGTGGACCAAGTACCAATGGGGAGAATGCATGCCAAAACAATACAACATAAGCCACCTCATGGCAATACAAATGCAACCAAAAATACTTCCACAATCCTTATGCCCCCCAAAAGGCTCAAGGCCATATTTACTCCCCTTATGACCCCCAAATGCATACACAAGGCTATGCATCAAGGGTCACCAAGGACACCCTTGAGAACACTCTCCATAAGGAGAGCCTCTCACCCATGGCTGTCATACTCCTTCCACCCCAAGATCTTCCTACCCTCCCAAGAGTAGGAGATCTTGGACACTCCCAAATCAACAAGAACACAAAACCAAAACACATAGAAAAGAAAACTACACATTCTTAACTTTAACAAAGAAAACTTCATAAAACACATTCTTTACAAGCAACTCTTTTCTTTTACAAACAACATAAACTAACACTTACAACATAACAAGAGGAGGTAAGAAGTAACCAACCTTATTCTGCCAATAGGTTTGCTAAAATTAGTTGGGGATGAGCTGCCCAATTCCACACTAACTTTCTCCAAATTCCCCCCAAAAGTGCTAAACTCCTACTAACTTTTTCAAAACAAGCATAATCTCCAAGAAAGGAGAGTGGGTGATTACTCACTAAGTCTCCAAATTCTTGCCTAAGAAGGCCTCTCACACACTTCCCAACCCCTTGGGTGAGGTGTGAGTTCCCATTGGTTGCCCTTCCCAAACTCTTACACATTACCAAAATTGGAAAGGGAAAAGGTGGAAGAAGATGGGGAAGAGAGTTTAACTTCTAAAGGGAAGGTTCTCTATCCTAGGAAGAACTTTCTAAGTTGAATTTTCGTTCATCTTGAAAACACCACTTTTTGAAGTGACTAAATAGTCACATGGGAGAAGCCACATGTTGCAAAATACCCCTAACCCATAGGTATACCCTTTGGACCTTTGGAAAAGCCTAAAAACTTACCCTAGGAGTCCTTTAAACCCTTTGGAAACCCAACTGAAGTTTACCTACGGGTCAAACTTGAGTTGACCACTCCCAAGACTCCCTGCCCAAGGCAAATTTGGGACTACACTCATGTTTTTGAATGGCTTTGGTAGAAACAAAACTCCCTCCAAGAGACAAGTCAAAATCAATGACACTTAATCAGCACATGTGTCAAGTGACACAATAAAAATACAATATAAAAATCACACATGGAATTTGTCTCTTGTAGGATTACACATATACATATAAATTATTTTTTAACACTCAAGCATTATACACTTCACAAATAAAATACATTACAATGGGGTGTTGTCTCTCCAAATAGACAACTCTCGGCTTAACAAACGCACATAGGTCTAGGCTTGGTTCTCCATTAAATTCCATGGTCACATGGATAATTTTCCTGTGCACCTCAATTAACACATTAGTAACTCCAAATAATCACAATTATACATAATCAAATACATAGATTTTATTACACATCAAACACTCATACATTTGACAATAATAATTCAATATCTCATTTGTTCAAATTCAATTTCACATAAGCAATTAACATAATTTCCCAAAATTGAACCATTCATAGATAAGCATCATTTTTTCTTTCATCAAAATGAAGTCCTGCATATTTCCAATAATGACATTCACCATCATAATGTAATTCTATTCTAGTAACATATCTAAAGTTTCATAATCATCATGCATGAAATAAAACATCAACAAATGTCAGTGTGATCCGAATCATGGAATCATATAAGTTCTAAGTCCATAAAGCATAAAATAAAGCATCCATAATAGTCTCAATATACAAATAACTGAAAATGTCAAACTGAGTTGGGGTAGGGCCTCACAAAATTTTTGAAAAAAATTGTCATATGGTTTAGGGTTTATCTCTTGTTTTTTAAAATGTTTAAGCCTAAAACCCTAAACTCCAAGTCCTAGCGACGGTGCATTCTCTTTTTGATCTATTTCAGCAATGGCCCCCAACAGCTAGTTTCTGGTATCTTAAGTTTTCCATTGAGGCCCATTATTTTGTCATATGATTGGCCCTTTGTGTTAGCCATCTAGTTCGCCCCTCTTTCCTTTTTTGTTTAACTGTCCTTCATCTTTGATCAGATCCACAACTAGTGTTCGCGCACATTTGCGCAATTAGATTAATGGGTTGGCAAATGTTAACTCTGCAACTCCACTACTTACGTGGCAGATGGGACCTGCTCAATCTTGCTATGCATATATGTGGTTGTTGACATGGTGGAAAGGTGGGTGCAATATGGTTGTGTCCTTTGTAGTTTACTAAGCAAATAGTTTGGAAAGATCAATGGCCAGAAGTGACTACGCAACTAATTAAAGATGCATCCAAAGTCTAATTCTACAATGCCATTGCAAATGTGGCATGTGGGACCCGTGAAGGCTGACGATAAATGTCTTGACCAATGAGACAAGATCATATGGACAATTAAACCACACCCTTGTTTTATAAGTGTGATAAAGAGAGATACTTTCACAGGAGATCTACAGCTGAGATTGTCAAGCGATTGTGGGATTGGGAAAAGGTGTGGGCCAAGTTAACTCCACAATTTTGAGTTGGTAATGGTGAAATAAAAGATATTAAATTTACTATGTGCTCACTTCCAATGCCGACTAACCATCGCACTTGCATACGTGCCCACATTTTATGAATCCATTTTGCCCATTATGATCTCTCTGCTAAATTGACATCGATCTCCCGCTAATTCCTATTTTTTTATTGAACAATACTTTTTGAGATTTGAACTTAAGACTTCCCATGTAGGAGGCTTGAAGCTAATTTGTATTTACATTGCTCTGCATATGAAAATTGTTTTGTGCTTTTTGCTATCATAATTAGGAACCAAAGTTTCTAAGAAGTGATTATTGTCTGCACTTTCATTACACTCCTACTAGCTTTTGACCTTCTCTGCATATTTCCAGATTGTCAATGCTCATTGTTGTTTGAATGTTGTAGGATTTAATTGGAGCTGAATTATATAAGCTTTTCATTTCTGATAGTTTGTAGAACCCTAACCCTAGGAATGGCAAAGTCTTCTGATTTGGGGAAGATAAAGTTCTCTGAAGAAATAATTGCACAGCTCCCTGGATCATTGGAGACACAAAAGAGATCCAAGCCTAGGTCCCAACCTGATGAATTTATCATTGATCACTCTGCTAGGATCAAGGATGTGTTGATTCAACCATTAGGTTTAGGTCTTTGGAGGAGAGGCTACAACAAGAAGAAGGAGATAATTCCAGTGTCCAACATATGGAATTGCAATCTGGCAAAACTTGTGGTGCCAAATGTCTATGTGAATACTAAATTGATTGTTGCAAATTACAAGCCTGTTACTAGAGAGATAGTGTCTAGTGAAGGTGGAAAGTTAATAGAGATCACCAAAGATGTTATCAATGAAGTGTTCATTCTCAACCCTAACATATACCCCCAATGCAGGTAGTAGAGGAGGAAAGGCCAGAATCTCCTCAGTCAATTGGCTCTCCCATTGACCTTTCTTCCCCTCCCCTCATCCCTCAAGAACCTCCATCCACATCTACTCTTGATCTAGAATCACCACACCCTTTAGATCCCTCACAAATATTTCTTGAATAAGCTGCCATGAAGAGGCCCATGAGTG
The DNA here is from genome assembly GCF_030272615.1 of Cryptomeria japonica. NCBI lineage: Eukaryota > Viridiplantae > Streptophyta > Pinopsida > Cupressales > Cupressaceae > Cryptomeria > Cryptomeria japonica. Next base: position 497,620,536 of record NC_081414.1, read on the forward strand.
CACTATCTTCAAGTGGTTTTATTTTTCAAGTCCCGAAGAGCACTAGGGGTGTCACTCCCTTGCATATATTGTCTCTGGGAAGAGAAATCCCTTTCCAGTCATATCAAGGTTTTGAATTCCAAGGGGATGAGCCCTTACCTCCTTGCAGATTTGATACAAGGATAGGGGTTACCATTCAAAATCCTCCTAAGGAGTGGGCCCTTGATGCTTTTAAAATTGGGGGGGATCTTAGTGAAGATGTGAGATTGAATGCTTGTGAAAAATTCATGAGCGATGATGATTTCATAAATACTAGGGAATTCAAGCATTTTGATTTGACACATGAAATGGAAAAGAGAAGAGGTATTAACTTTGATAATTTGGGGAATGAAGAAAGATTGAGAATGAAAGAAGAGGTCCTAAGAGCTGCAAAGGAACAATTTTCTGGTATGACCCCAAAGATAGGAAGGTAGATTGTAAAGAGGAGTGGGGTACTCCTTTTCGAAGGATCAGACATCTCTTCTGCTGTTATTTTTTTATGAATTAAGAAGGAGACATGACATAGATCTAGAATCAATGGATCCAGTGCAGAGAGATGAAGTACTTTCAGAAGCACTATTTGATGATCATCTTGATCAACTAGTTATTTGGTGTCTTCGTAGAGTCACAAAAAGGCCTAGTATGAGCTATGAAGTTGATCAATTATTTGGTGATTTGTTAGTCAAAAGAGTGGTTGACACTTCCATTATAGAGGCAACAAGCCTCAATCTAAATGTGGCAAAATTTACTCATAAGGTGGCTTTGAAGACAAACGAAGAGCTCACAATTTTGAGAGAGGAGGTGACTACTCTAGAAGAATAGTTGAGAGCAGGACCAACATACACACCTCTGGGCAGGATTGAACATACATATGATAAAGATATGGGATTAAGGAATGATCTGGCTCAAGCTAGATTGGAGATAGTCAGTTTGAGAAATGAAAGGGATGTGCTAAAGATGGATGCTTTGCGGATGGAGAGAAGAATAAAGATAGACATGGCAAAATCATTGTTGGAATCAAAGATCAATGAAATTTTGGACCATGTTGATGCAGCATGGGATGAGCATAGGGAGTTGTTGAGGTTTTCTCAAGAACATTTGAGATGGAACCTTTCATGGCTTGCTCATTATCTCATATGAGAAAGAAAATTGCAGTGTTGGATATTTCATTGATTAAGCCTCTCCCAAGTTTCTTACATGACATGATTGAAAGTTTTAAAACCAAGTTTGATATGTTAAAGCAACTCTTTATTATTCATAGAATGTATACACAAAAAATTAGTGGTGAACTCAGAGGCTTTCAGTGTTTAGTCGCCAGCCTCATGTCTACTCTGTTTAACAGAGAAAGAAGCAGAACAGAAGGAGAAAAGGTCCTGAGATCCAAAGCAGATTGGAAGGCTGATATCAAAACAACTCAGGATCAAATGTTGCCAGATATAATGTCAGATGATACACAGTTCATTAAGAAGTTAGAATCCTACATGGATGCACTCTCAAGGTTCAACAGCAGTATGACCAAAATAGAGGTGATCAGGCCAGAAATTGAAGATGACAACTATCAGTAGCATCTCAAGGCTCTTCATAACCTCAAACAATATGGATTTGAAGACTTCTAGTTCTTTATTCTCTCTTTTCTATGATTCTTCTAGTTTTGATTTGATCACTTCTGATCATTTTCCTCTATTTTCCTTAGTTTTCAAATTTTGATATTGTAAAAGGCCCAAAGCTTGTTGCATCCTCAATTTTTCTATAAGAGGATAACCAAGGCCTTGTTTTTCCCTCTCCTTCTTTGACTTCTACATATACTACAAAATTCCAATAGAAGCGGATATACTAATTCACCAAGGGCGATTAATATACAAAAATACCACGATTGTTATCCAAAATCTTATATGAATCAATGAAACTGAGGATTTTTTGGTTGAGGTTCATATGTCTACACTGTGTTGTTGAGTTTGAATGGGTTTCAGCTTCTTCTAAAGTAGAACATTAAAATTTCTTACTCTATTCAAAGGGATTCTATGTAGAGAACAAGTAGTAAGTTGTAATTGGGAAAATTCATCTCACGCTATGGTCGATATCAAATATTAATCATATTTTTTTATACTAATGCAATTAATTATCTACATGATCATGATGTAATTACTAATGCAACACTACACTTTTTTGATACTTTAATGTCGAATCAAAATTATCAAATAAATAAATAGTAATGCAACCTTATTCTTGAACACTAAAAAATAGTAGTACGTTAATTTATTAACTTGTAAGTAGAAATTTGAAAAATGCAATTGCATATCAAAATTAAATGACATTGATAGAAACATAAAATATCATCAAGCACAATTAGGATTTTGTAATGTGATAGATGACATACATTTTGGAATATGTAACCAAAAGTTTAATAAATACCTAGCAACTACTGGCGCTAAATCTCTTAAATTTGCCAAACCATCCCATCATCTTGATCATCAAATCGACAACTTCCTTGATTATTGTTTGTGTTTCCTTCAATCTACATACCTTCTCTTAAGCGCATCTCAAAACTAGTAGTACATGTGTCACTACCACTAACATTCATTCTATCATTGTCAGTTGTCCCACCTTGGTTTGAAGTGTTGCCCAACCCTCTTCTTTCAGTTTTGGACTTCTAGATTCCTAGAGCCCTTTCATAAGGAAAACTTTGGACATTATACCTCGATGTATACAGTAGCAAGCAATTTTCCAAATTCTTGTCTAGTTTGTTCCTTAACTTTGATTATAAGAACCCCAAAGCACTGAAAACTCTCTCATCCTCCACCGAACCCAATATCATGTTTTGACATAAATTAGCAAGTTTGAGATACTCTGATAATGAATTAGCCAATTGTACTCTCTAACTAATCTTCGTCCAAACCTTAGTTATGGATCTCTCTTCCAAGGAGTTCTCCATTTTTTTAATTCATCAAAATGATGTCTCATAGTTAATGCAAAATGAGTTGATTTCTCTCTAAGAATTTTTTCATTTAAAATTTCTTTTATAGTTTGTCCATTGATTTCTACAGTTTTGCAAAAATGGTTTATCAAAGTCATTATCCTATGACGAAAAAATCATTTGGATTATTGAGTTCCCAATATTGAGGAAACACAATAGACATGGCTTCAAGTAAATCATCATGAGGGAATCATTTTCTAATTTCTGAGGAAATAGAAGAGGTGATTTTCTTCAGACTGGCAGTCACAAAATCAACAATCTTGTTAAAATCTTCCCTTGTGACACTTACTTCTTTCTTCTTAGAGTGCTTTCCTAGTTCTATTATCATGGCAAGGTGAAGCATTGGTATCTCAAATCCATGAATATTGACACATAACACCCCATTTGCACTAAACTGAAAAAAATTGTTAGGATTGTTCAAATCTGTCAATGTCTACCAGCTAGCAAATTTTAAATGTACAAATGTTTGTTCTGATTGATAGAGATTATCGAGGCTCAAGCATGTCATTTTACGTAGCTTAACATATTCAGCAATATACATATCTCTTTCTTGGGATTTTTTCACAAGATGGTTCATTTCCTCTAGCATGCAGAGAAAACTTGCTAAAGTTAGGATTGTCTCTATATCACATAACCTAGGAATCAAGTCAGGAGCTTTGTCTACTATGTAGTGATGTTCGTACATTACTCCAACCTAGGATCAATATTCTGAATAAACTCGATGCACTGGACCATGCAAGGAGATCAATCTGGTATCGACATCCTTCAGAAGCTTGTTCTCATCGATTATTCCATCGACAAAATTTTAAAATTCCAAAAACCATTTGGGACTTCAACAGAATTATGAGTATAGCTATCTGATTAAATCTTCAACATTTCTTACTATAGGATACTTGCTCACAATTTTGAAAGGTAGATTCATTATGTGGGCCATGTAGTGAATGGAATTCATGTAGGATGAACAAGAAGTTTGTAGCTTTATGCAAAGACCATTCTTATGACCATGTATTATTGAAGCTCCATCCGCTCCTACACATACCAACTTTTTTGCAATTGTCAAGTCATCCATACCTCCATATTCAATTAATGAATTCTTAACTAGTTAAAACAAAGTTTTCGCTGTCGCACTCTCCTTCAATTTAGAAACACATAGTAGATGAGGTTGGCGAACATGATTCTTTACAGTATAAACATGTATACATACCCAAGACATATTATCTATTGTAGTAACTTCATCCAAAGACAATGCAATAAATTCTGACTGTCTAATTCTTTCCTTTATATCGTATTTTTCAACCTTGGCAAGACAACTTGCCCATTCCCAACCACTGTTTACTGACCAGTGACTGTTAGAAAAGTTTGGAACTCCCAAAAAGGATAATAAAGTACTGATTTCTATGTAGTCTATCATAGGAGGCCCTCTAGTCAAAATATGAAAAACAACACTCAACTGAACATTTTTTCCTAGTTGTGCGACTGTCATTGTCTTTCCAAAAACAACTTCAAGAGAACTTCCAAATTCAACAAGCTTTGCCTATCTTTTCAAATGTGTATCATATTCCTCGGCACACTTAACATTCTAACATTGCTCCTTTTTTTTCCATCTTATAACTGATTTTTCAACTCCATCTATGATTTGCTTTTTATAAACTTTACCAATATAATTTTCAATGGTGTCAAGCTTCAGGTGCAACCTCTTATCCTTTTTATATTTCCAACTACAAATCTTACACCCGCATTCTATTAGAGGGTCACCTTTGTTTGGATTCTCCACTGGTTCAATGAATGGATACTTTGACACCCAATCAATTTGAAAATGCCTTGCCATATCCCACTCCTGACCCATTTTTTATTTGGATTTTATTTTCCCCTTTCCTGCATCATCATCATCATCTATGGCATTGTCAACCAATTTGATTATCACATTCCCCCTACCCTAGGTATCTACCAGATATTCTTCTTCTTTGTCATCTGAGATATCGCATTCGCCACCTTCTTCAATATTCGGTGTAAGTTGTGAATGTGGTAGTTGTGACAATGTACCTTCATGATCATCTTTTGTACCACAAACATTACTAAAGTATGAACTTAAGGTTTTGCATTTTTCTGACCTCTCTTAGCCTTCACCACATTCAAGAGTCTTAACCTTCCTCTTGTTTGACATCTCCGATGAAATAAAGGCTGCAAGTGCAAAAATATATTTACTTGTTTAAGAAGCAATAAAAAGACTATATGATTCATTGCCCCTAGGGCCTAGAATCTATATGTCTGAGGTCTCCCTACTCAATAAGAATGATCTAAAATTTTCTAACAAATTGAGATGAATAGTATTATAATACTTCAAAGAAACGATCACTTACCAATATATTCTCAAAGAGTAGCACATAGCACTAGTAGACAACAATGCAACAATGTTTGTTCCTGTCTGTAACTTGGCTATTAATTTGAATTGAGAGCTCTGAACCGACCAAATTGTGTAAATAAAAATTTGATCTTTCATACAATCTTATACCAATCCATATTTGGCGAATATTGCGAGAATTTTAAATGGTATACCAGAAAATTGGTGAATCCCACTTAATTCGAACACGTCTTATGGAAACATTGGGCGAATGAAAGATCGACAAAACATATAAGTTGTAATTTACTAGGCGATTGTGGACCATCCATTGGGATGGAGTTATAATAAAATTGGTGAAATCAATCCTCCCTCAATAGTAAATGATTAATGGTATTGGTGAATATTGGGGAGAATTAAGACACTCTTCCGAAAAATGTCGGGCGAATTGGGTCCTCATGCAAATTGAACTATTAATGGCTATTGGTGAATTACATTAGTGCATTGAGGCACACTTCCAAAAACTCAGGCAAAAATATTAAATAGACCGTTGTGATAACGTAGACTATTGGCGAAATATTTAAATCATTACAAAAAATTAATAAAAATAAAGGCAAATTGAAATGCATTTGACTGGAAATGTATAAAGTCGGGGTGATCTGGCCACCTAGATCGGTCCAACTTATTCACCATTTTTGAAATGCCCGAGATAAAATATTTGCCAATTGGCAATTATTTTCCACTAAAGTTTTCTCTACTTATCTCACTATTTATTTATATCTTTATATCTCTCCCTCTTCCTTATAGATCTCTAAATCTCTTCCTCTTTATCTCTCTTTGTCTATCCCCCTATATTTCTATCTTTATCTCTCCCTCTACCTCTCTTTGTCACTCTTATCTATTTTTATCCCCTTATCTTTCTATCTTCATCTCTCCCTCTACCTCTCTCTATCACTCTATCTATTTTTTCCTCTTCCTCTCTCGCTCTATATTCATCTCTATCTATATCTTCTTCTCACCCCCTATATCTCTACACATGCCTCCCTCTATCCATCCATCTCTCTTCTCCTCTCTCTCTTTCTCTCTCTTTTTAGACCTCTATATCTATATTTCTTTTCCTCTTTATATATATATCTCTCCCTATCACTTATTTCATCTATCCCTTTATCCGTATCTCTCTACCATTATATCTCTCCCTATCTCTATTTGTCACTTAATATCTCTAATTTTATCTTTCTATCTCTCCCTCTCTCTCCCTCTATTTATTTTTCTATTCCATCTCCATCTATTCCTCTCTTCTATCTCTTTATCTCTCCATATCTCTCCCCTCTCCATCTTCCTCTCCTCATTCTTGATCTCTATCTCTATCTATATCTATATCTATATATTCTTCTCTAACTTTAACTCTATCTTTATCTCTATCTCTATCTCTATCTCTATCTTTATCTCTATATCTATATCTATCTCTTTACCCATCTCTCTCTCGCTCAAATATAACATGAGCCAATTGGTAAAGAGATGATTATCTTCTTAGTTTAGAGGTTTTTTCTAGTCATGATTGGATCATTGTAAGTGGATGCATAGTTAATTTGAAACTATCACTTCTCCATTGAGGCCTTTGTTGCACGAACAACATCTATTAGTAAGATGAGAGGGGGGGTGAATCATATAAATTCTTCAATACAATATATTCATCAGATTCAACCTCAGTAGCCTTTACTTCAATATACAACCTAGACTGTAAATCATTCAAACTCATAAACTGACAAACTTAAAACATCACAACACATTTAACACCAAATTTAACATGGAAACCCAAATAGGGAAAAAACCACTGTGGGATTTCGGACCCACTAAGAAATATAACCTTCTAGAGTATGCTCGGTTAAAAGCAAATCTTGTTAAAGATTGCATACACATTGCTAGATGTGACCTGGTTAAGGGATTTCTCTCAGATCTGTTAGAATCTTCACTTTGTTAGAAGTGACCTTGTCAAAGGATTTCAAACACTCATTCAAAATGTTACCTTGCTAGAGGATTTACAAATAAGACTATTAGGTCCACTTGATTAAGAGATTTCCTGTCACTTACAGAATAAATAACAGTAATAAAATATATTTGCAACTTCACATCTGAAATGTTAAAGCAGATTCTATGTGCTCAATGTACTCAAGATAATCTTGTCATAAGACTTATCTTTCTCTTTGCTAGGCTTCTCAATCAGTTCTACAATCAGATATTCAATCTTCTGTACTCGGTAATCACCTCTATAGCATCATTGTGCTTCTAGTTTTCCCACTTTTCTTGTTCTACACCTATTCTTAATTTATAAGTAATTCCTAACCGCTTAATATCCTTGATCACATTTCTCATGATCAATCTTAGCCATCTGATCATCATACTTGACTAGGTTCATTGAATCCTTCGATCTGAAAAATGTTTTATCACGCCTTGGAACTTGTATTCCTTCCTTGGTACTTGTGCTAGGTTATGGTCGTTCGATCTGTGTTGTAGATCTGACTCTTGTATTTTCATTGTCGTAGATCCTCAACAAACTTCTTGCATGACATACCAATCATTTATACATCTCCAGCTCATTGGCATCCTTCATTTAATAATGCTCTTATTTCATCCAATGTGTTATGTTACTGCTCGGTTGTTACTTGGTTAATACTGAACTTTTACTCGGTAGACATTCTGCCTTCATTAACCGATATCGATAACCTTAGTGTTTACCGACTAGCTCCTTTCTCGGTAACATAGAACAGTATCAAACCTTTACTCATTCTATTGCATGAAATCTTTTCTCCTTCTTGTTCAGTTTTTGAATACACATATATAGGATATCAAAATAATCAAAACAACATAATCTCGTCACTGTCTAACTCGGTAATCATTACCCATTGAATAACTCATTACTCCCCTTCATTCTCATCTTTTCTATGTCACTTACCGACATCTTTATACTTATCAACATACTCATTAAGATATGGCAACATCATACTGAATCAAAAAATCAATTACTTGACATCAATGAAAAAATAATAATATTAAGACAGTAATCATCCTTTATCAATTATATCATTTATTTCCAACAATCTTCTCAATTTTATTGTAATGCCAACAATCTCCCCCTTTGGCATTAATGGCAATACCAAATTTAATGGCAATACCAACTTGATTCATTTCAATTGATTCGGATTCAGATTGTTGTAAAACTATCTGCTGCTAACCTTGAGCTATAAACATCTCCTACAAAATTTCTCCCCTTGTCATTGGTCATCTATCCCTTTGACAACAATGCCAAAAAGTAAAACTAATGCATGGTTACTTTCCCTGTGAAGTAATTTTCTTTCTTGATAAAACATATACAAATGTATCATCTAAGTCTCGGTCAGATCAACTTGTCTTTATTCATTGTTTCCTGGACACCTTTAGACATCCTTCTAAAGTGTGTAAATCAGCATCAACTCACAACTAGTATTCTATGGAGTCATAGAATTGATGCTTTCACCAAACTCTGTCAGTGAATAGAAGATAGGGGTAGGACCCCTAACTTACTTCTGAGATACTCAAAAGTGTCCCTTGGCAGTGGCTTAGTGAAGATGTCTGCTATTTGTTCCTTTGAACTAATATATTCCAGTACAACTTTCTTCTCTTGAACTTCTTCTCTGAGATAATGATACTTTATAGAGATATGCTTTGTCTTAGAGTGCATTACCGAATTCTTTGAAATATTAATAGCACTAGTATTATCACAGAATATAGTTACTGGCTCGATAACTTTCTCATTCATACCTTCCAACAGTTGTTTGATCCATGCTATATTGGTGCAATTCAATGTTGCAGTGACATATTTAGCTTCAGCTGTTGACTATGAAATGCATCCTTGTTTCTTGCTAAGCCAACTCACTAGTCTTCCTCCCAAAAAGAAAGCTCCACCGCTCGTGCTTTTCCTATCATCAATGTTTCATGCCCAATCAACATCAGTATAGACTTTTAAGTAAAAATCATTCCTCTTTTGATATACTAAACCATAATCTTCAGTGCCTCTTAAGTATCTGAAAATTCTCTTGATTGCTGTCATATGGGTTTCTTTGGGATCTACAGAAAATCTTGCAACTATACCTACTGCATGTGCTATATCAGGCCTGATGTGAACCACATATTGCAACTTTCCAATCATAGATCGGTAAAGTGTCTCATCAACAAATGCAGATTCATCATTTTTTGATAGTTTACAATTAGTAGTCATAGGAGTACTTACAGGTTTAGAATCCTCCATTCCAAATTTCTTCAAGATTTCCTTTATGTACTTGGATTGAGTAATGAAGATCTCATTTTTCATTTGCAATATCTACAAACCTATAAAATACTTTATTTCACCAAATAATGACATCTCAAATTCTTTTCACATTTCATTTCCAAAGTTCTTGCATAAAGAGTCATTTCCACAAAAGATAATATCATCAACAAATATGGCTGAAATCAGTATTCCATTTTCTTCATCATTCTTCATATACATGTTGTTGTTTTCACTTGTCCTCATAAAACCAATCTTGATTAGATAAGAGTGCAATATTTCATACCATGCTCTAGGTGCTTGCTTCAGGCCATATAATGCTTTGTTCAACTTACATACCTGATCTTTATTCTTCTCTTAAACAAATCCTTCAAGTTGTTCAATATAAACTTCTTCTTCTAGTATACCATTCAAAAATACAGATTTAACATCCATTTGATATATCTTGAAATTTTTATAAGCAGCATATGCCAACAATGTTCTTACTCCTTCAAGTCTTGCTACAGGTGCAAAAGTCTCACCATAGTCTATTCCTTCTTCTTGAGCATAACCTTTACAGACTAGTCTTCCTTTATTCCGAATGACCTCACCTTTTTCATTTAGCTTGTTTCTGAAAATCCACTTTGTACCGATTACATTTTTCTCTTTTGGTCTTGGGACTAGTATCCATGTTTCATTTTTCTTGATTTGTTCAATCTCTTTTGTCATATCATTTACCCAATCTTTATTGTTAAATGCCTCTTTTACTATTCTCGGTTCAAATTCAGATATCAGACATGTGTTTTGTCTCAGTTTGTTCCTTGTCATCACTGGATCTTCCTTATCTCCTATAATCTAACTTGATGCATGATTTCTTCTGACATATTTTGCTAATATAGGCTCGGTAGGCTCTGTATGATCTTCTTCATCACTCGGTAACTGAGTATTTTCTTCATCAACTTTCTCTATAGGACTTCTCAGTTGAACATATACAAACTCTTCATAATCTTCTGGTTCTTTAGAATTCCCTTCATCATTTCTTTCTGCAAATTCATCAATTTTCACATTTGCACTTTCCAATATTTTGTTAGAAGATTTGATCAAACATTTAAATGCTTTACTTCTAGAAGAATAACCAATAAATGTTCCTTCCTCACTTTTCTGATCAAACTTCCCATTTCTCTCATCTTTGTGAACATAACATCTACTCCCAAATATTTTAAAATAACTCACATTAGGTTTCTTGCCATACCAGATTTCATACGGTGTCTTCAAAGTTCCTTTCTTCAGTTGTACTCGGTTCAGGGTGTAAACTGTAGTGCTTATTGCTTCTCTCCAAAATGTTTGAGGTACCCTCTTTTCTATCATCAGGGTTCTAGCACAATCTACAATAGATCTGTTTCTTCTTTTAGCTATTCCATTTTGTTGTGGTGTTCTCAGTGCAGACACTTGTCTCTTTATACCATGATCATTGCAAAATAGGTTAAATTCATCAGAAATGAACTCTCCTCCTCTATCAGATCTTAGACATTTTAGTTGTCTTCCTATTTCATTTTCAACTCTTTCCTTATACCATTTGAACATTTGAAAGGCTTCTGATTTTTCTTATAAAAACATAATTGACATCATCCTTGAGTAATCATCCACAAATAATATGAAGTATTTATCACCATAATAACTTTGAACTTTCATAGGACCACAAAGATCAGTGTGCACAAGATCTAGAATTCCTTTAGAAGTGTAGTACTTACTTGTAAATATTGATCTTTTCATCTTACCCATCTGGCATCCTCGGCACATTGCGTTCTCAGGTTTTTCCAAGCTTGGTAGACCTCTTACACGATGCTTCTTACTTATTTTGATCAGATTATCAAAATTTACATGACAAAACCTTTTATGCCATAACCAGGCATCTTCTATTTTTGCATATAGACAATTTTTCCAAGTTGAGTCAAGGTGAAATGTATTACCTCTTGTTTGAGTCCCGGTAGCAGCCAACTTTCCATGTTTGTCATGAACTTTGACAATTCCTTTCTGAAATTCTATTCGGTATCATGTATTGTTTAGTTGTGCTACACTCAACAAATTATATTTCAAACCTTCAACCCAATATACATCACCACATTTAGCATTGTCAAGAAGTGTAATAGAACCTTTACCTTTCACCAGACATGGTGCATCATTACCAACTCTTACATAACCTCCATCATAGTCTTCTAATTTAACAAACTTGTGTTTATCACCTATCATGTGATGTGAGCATCCACTATCTATGATCCAAGAATCATTATTATTTATGTGAGATATTAAGGCTTTTTCTTCATACCTTTCTTCATCTGATCCATCTTTGATAGCCACATAAACAACTTCCTTTGTCTCAGTCTCATCAGATTTATCATCGTTGGATTCCTCATCAGCCACTAGGCATGTCTTTCTATCTCTCCTTTTGAAGTCTCGGTGCCCTCTATAATGATTGTCTTTCTTTCTATCATCTTAGTATTCTCTCTTTTCACTAGATTCTTTGTCAGGACAGTTAGAAGCCATATGTCCTATTTTATCACAGTTAAAACATTTCAAAGGTAACTTCCCTTTATACTTACCTTTACCTCTCGGTAACCTTCTGGGTAATAATGCTTCAAACTCTTCTTGTTTTCTGATTTCCTCATATAGTTTGTGTACTTCTTGCATGTTTTTGTAAAATCTTTCACTTGCTCCACTATGATTTCCTTCAGTATACTTATACATTCTATCATTGTAATCATCAGATTCACCAAGATGAAAAGAACTAAATGTTGATTCAACTTTATTTACCGAAGACCCACTGTTATCAAAATTGCTTAACTCAAATGCATGTAGCTTACCGATAGTAGCATCCAAGGAGACTGGCATGTTTGGTATAGACCTTAATTCATTAATTGTAGAGACTCGAATGGCATAAGCAGGTAGAAGTGCTCTTAGCAACTTACTTGTTACATCCTTTTCTTCAATAGTTTCTCCTGCTCCTTTGATTTGATTGACAGTTTCCTTTAACCTTGTACTGTATTGGATAATGTTCTCACCTTCATTCGATCTCATGGATTCAAGTTGACCTCTTAGACTGTCTACTTTTGCTCTCTGAACATGTTCATCACCACCATACACAAATATGAGCTTATTCCACATTGCTTTGGTATCATTACAACCTTCTAGATCATTAAACTCTGAGTCGGTCAATGCTTATGTTATTTCAATCATTGCTTGAATATGTTCTTTCTTTGCCTTTATCTCTTCCATTGTCATCGGGTAGGTGCTCGGTGCAGTGTAATCATTCTCCAGATAATATGTTGCATATTCTCCAATTCTTGATAAGTGTAGCTTCATCCTTTTCTACCATGTGGAGAAACTTGACTTGTTCAGCTTTGGGGCATCCCTCTTATACATCTTCGGATCTTTCCTCAAGTTCCTTTAAACTTTTCTTCTGGAGTCCAAAGCTCTGATACCAATTGTTAGTAAGATGAGAGGGGAGGGTGAATCATATAAACTCTTCAATACAATATATTCATCAGATTCAACCTTGGTAGCCTTTACTTCAATATGCAACCTAGACTGTAAATCATTCAAACTCATAAACTAACAAACTTAAAACATCACAACACATTTAACACCAGATTTAACATGGAAACCCAAATAGGAAAAAACCCATTGTGGGATTTCGGACCCACTAAGAAATATACCCTTCTAGAGTATGCTCGGTTAAAAACAAATCCTGTTAAAGATTACATACAAATTGCTAGATGTGACCTAGTTAAGGGATTTCCCTCAGATCTGTTAGAATATTCACTTTGTTAGAAGTGACCTTGTCAAAGGATTTCAAACACTCATTTAGAATGTTACCTTGCTAGAGGATTTACAAATAAGACTGTTAGGTCCACTCGGTTAAGATATTTCCTGTCACTTACAGAATAAATAACAGTAATAAAATATATCTGCAACTTCACATCTGAAATGCTAAAGCAGATTCTATGTGCTCAATGTACTCAAGATAATCTTGTCATAAGACTTATCTTTCTCCTTGCTAGGCTTCTCAATCTATTCTACAATCAGATCTTCAATCTTCTGTACTCGGTAATCACCTCTGTAGCATCATTGTGCTTCCAGTTTGCCCACTTTTCTTGTTCTACACCTATTCTTAATTTATAAGTAATTCCTAAGCGCTTAATCTCCTTGATCACATTTCCCATGATCAATCTTAGCCATCAGATCATCATACTTGACTAGGCTCATTGAATCCTTTGATCTGAAAAATGTTTTATCATGCCTTGGAACTTGTATTCCTTCCTTGGTACTTGTGCTAGGTTATGGTCGTTCAATCTATGTTGTAGATCTGACTCTTGTATTTTCATTGTCGTAGATCCTCAACAAACTTCTTGCACAACATACCAATCATTTATACATCTCCAGCTCATTGGCATCCTTCATTTAATTATGCTCTTATTTCATCCAATGCGTTCTGTTACTGCTCGGTTGTTACTCGATTCATACTAAAATTTTACTCAGTAGACATTCTGCCTTCATTAACCGATATTGATAACCTTAGTGTTTACCAACTAGCTCCTTGCTCGGTAACATAAAACAGTATCAAACCTTTACTCATTCTATTGCATGAAATCTTTTCTCCTTCTTGTTCAGTCTTTGAATACACATATATAGGATATCTAAACAATTAAAACAACATAATCTCATCACTGTCTAACTTGGTAATCGTTACCCATTGAATAACTCATTACTCCCCTTCATTCTCATCTTTTCTGTGTCACTTACCGACATCTTTATACTTATCAACATACTCATTAAGATATGGCAACATCATACTGAATCAAAAAATCAATTGCTTGACATCAATGACAAAATAATAATATTAAGACAGTAATCATCCTTTATCAATTATATCATTTATTTCCAACAATCTTCTCAATTTTATTGTAATGCCAACAACATCATGGCCTACCAATTGGCCTCATGTACTACTCAAATTTATGCAAAAAATAGACCATTTTTTTCCCTAATCAACATTCCACACCTCTTCGACATACCCATTGCACACTAAGGTACAATTTCTAGTTTAACGTATAGTGAGTGGTAATTGAGGTGGAAGTGAACACTTGATTAGCATTAAATAATTAAAAATTGTTTCATTGTATGCATGAAAAAAAAATTGAAAAAAAGAAAAGTATTTTATTTATTTTTATAAGAGATATGTTTAGGAATGGGAATAATTAAATAAATTAAAGAATTCATTTAAGTATAGAAGACTTAGTTAGCTAATTAAATAATTAAAATAATATTTAATTATAAAAGACAAGAGGAAAATAATTAATTAAATAATTAAATTATTTAATCATGTGCATGAGAAAATAATTAAATAATAAATTATTCAATTCATGTGCATGAGAAAATAATTGGATAAAGAATTAAATAAATAAATTATTTAATTCATAAATAGAGGGCAATATAGAGAGATAGAGAGGGATGGAGAAATAGATAGAATGATATATATTTAGTATTACATATTTAATATTTTTATATATTTAACATTAAATTTTTATATATTCACTATATACTATTTATATATATTTAATATTTACATAAATTTGATATAAAATATTAAAGTTAAGTAAATATAAAAGATCAACAAAAAATTAAATTTTTATTTTGTTTGTCCTACCCAAACTGGATTTGTGAAGGGCAGATATATTTTAGAGAATCTTGTTACCAACTGGGAAGCTCTTAACTGGGCTAAGCATTCTAATCAAAAGGTTGCTATGTTCTTGCTGGATTTTGAAAAGGCTTATGACAGAATTGAATGGAGCTTTATTAATATGATGCTCCAGGCCTTTGGTTTCCCGTCCTTCTTTTGTGGCATTGTGAATATGTTTCTTAAGGATGCTCATGCTCAAATTGATGTTAATGGTTCCCTGTCTACTTCTTTCCCTTTGGGAAGATCGATTAGACAAGGGTGTCCTCTCTCTCCCGCCCTTTTTGTTATTGCTTCTGAAGCTCTTTTTTATATTCTTAGAGACAGCACTTTATCCCCAGCTGTTAAAGGTTTCATTCTTCCTAATAATAAAAAGATTATTAACTGTCAGTTTGCCGATGATACTTCTCTGTTTCATGAAACCTCTGAAGACAATTTTGTTGCTATGATTAATAAACTTAATTTCTTCTGTAAAATTTCAGGAGCTAGATTGTCTCATGCCAAATCTATTTGTCTTGGTTGGGATGATCAACCTCCTAATTGGTTTAATAAATTTGATTTCCATTGGGGTGGCCCCTCTAAAATTGTTAGATATTTGGGTATCCCCTTTTCTGTTGACCCCTCTTTGAAAGAGATGTGGGCTTGGGTTAAGGATAAGATCCATAATAAACTAAACAAGTGGCACAATAGGTCTCTATCTTTTGCTGGAAGGATCCAAGTCTGCCAAAAAAATTTGTCCTCTTACAACATTTATTATGCCTCTACTTGGATGTTTAATGACTATCAAGTTATGGAAATCCAGAAGGCTATAAGAAATTATCTTTGGTCTGATGGGAAGGGAAATAAAAAGATGCATTATGTCAATTGGAAGTGGTGTCATGTTGATAAGCTCCTTGGGGGCCTGGGGTTGAAAGACCTGAGACTTAGCGGTCTTGCTTTGGCCTCCAAATGGATCTTTCATGCCTTGGAGGGAGATGAGCCTTGGAAATTTTTGATTCGTAACAATATTGAGAGGGGATATCCTAAAAGTGCCAAATTCTGGAAAAATCTTCCTCTCACTGATCTCATTTGTGGTGACTTTCCTATTACTGTTCAAGGCTTAGCGGTCTTTAAATCCATTTGGAAAGCCTGGAACCATGTTAGGCAATTCATCACTAACAAAGATTTTTTTGATAATAAAACCCTCCACGGTGAAAGGTCCATTTGGTGGAACCTTAAGCTTGGTGATAAACCTCTTGCTCTTACCCAAGGGTGCTCGGCTAAGTATTGGGCTAACCTTGGAATCAAGCAATTCATTGATATCTTTGAAATGGACAGACTTATCCTTTGGGATGATCTTAAGAATAAGTTTAAACTTCCTGATTCTCATAAAAAGACTTATAGTATGATTGTTAAAGCTAGTAAAAACATTCCTTTTCTGTGTCATGTGGACTCTAATAGTTATTTAAAGATAAAATGGCCTGATGGTATTATCATTTCTAAGCTTAAGGCTAAGAATATTTATTCTGCTTTAAATTATAATGTTGATGTTATCAATCATGTTAACAATATTTGGAATACTGATTTGGATATTTCTTCTTGGAAAAAGTATTTTGATTATCTTTGGAAAAGCTCCATTGATCCTAAAATTAAATGTTTTAAATGGTTACTTATTCTTAATAAGCTTCCTATTAGGAGCTCTTTCTCTGATGTTAACTATTGCACCATTTGCAGAACCCCGGAAATGGGAAATCATATTTTCTTTGAGTGCAGTTTTGCTAAAGAGGTTTGGTTAATGTTCGGTATTTCTATCCCTTCTAATTTCAATTTCTTTGAAGTTATTATTGGGTTTATCTCTAATGCTAAAAAAGATGTTAACATGTTTTGGGATATTACCTCATCTAGCATTTTATGGCAAATTTGGAAGTGCAGAAATGAAGAAAGGTTTCAAAATATCCCTAGAATGCTTACTGAGTCTTTTCGAAGTCTCACATATTTTAAAAAAATTTCGCAGATTCAGATCACCATGAAAATCAACAAGGCTAAATTCAAAAGGTTGCTCAAGGACGGTCATGCTACCTTTTTTACCAATGACGTTAAGAATGGATATTTCTGGAGGTTGCATTTGGATAATATACATGATTTCAATCAAACTTTCAGCAGAATTAGAAAGGAGATTAAAAGAAGACCTCACAATGCTACTAATGAGTCGGTTTACATGTTGAAACAAATTCAAGATCAGAAAAGCATGGTGTGGATGGATGGCACTATGGGTTGGTTGGCTTGGGTGGACACCTGGGATGATGTGCTTTACTAGTTGTCGTAATTTAAGTTATATATAGTGTTGGTTCATTGTAAATACTCTTTTTAGATGGTGTGAGGCTTAGCCTCTGTTCTCTGATACTCTGCGATCTCTTGTATTTTTTATCTCCTTATTCTTAATATTAAAAAAAAAATTAATAATATCATTTATTGGTGTTTTGCAGGATATTTTTTGTTATATATTATATTATATCGTTAAAAGATAAACCTAATATTAACAAATAATTTGTTTTTATAAAATTGAACATAACATTAAAAAAAATTGAACAAATGAAATTAAAAAATTAAGTGTATTTCTAATAAAATATTTTTTTTGAATCATATTAAAATTATTAACTTAATATTTTAACTTTTACATTAAAAATATAAATAAAACCATTTTTTTTTTTTTATAAAAGTGGTAAATACCACTAAAATTTATTAATTATATAAATTTTTATAGTCCTGGTTCAAAGAGCACCGGTAAGAAAGAACCAGGCAAAGAAAACCTCTGGTCTTGCTCATAAAAAGAAGAACCTAAAAAACTATTTTGTAAAACCAAATTTTAACCTAATGTAATTTAGTTAAATACTAAAAATTAATTCATAATTTTAAATACAGATAATATTGATTTGATTTAATTTAATATTAACTTTTTTAACAATAAATTTGATGTGATTTAATTTGGAGCATGTCAAATCATTGAATTTTGAATATTAGTGATATTAATTAAAATATTTAGATAAAAATGAAGATGTTTCACTTTATCTCCACATAAATATCAAATAACAAAATTTAATTATTTATGCAGGATTTTGACAAAATTAATTTTTTCTTATATACACATTGCCATTTTGAGACTTGAAAAACATCTTATAATAAGTTTACGTCATAAATTATATGATTTTAAAGAATACGTGTTTATTTGTGTTTTTGATTAAAAAAGCAGCGTTAACTAGGATGTTGACCCTTAACATAGCCAGAAGCTATCAACAACACTTAAACAACAATAAAACGGTTTCAAAATATCAAAAACATAAAATGAAGAGAGTTCAACAGTAGAACAAGAGGGCCCTACCCCAAACGAAAGCAAAAAACACCAATAACTAAGACCTACGGGGCCGATTTACAAACCCCTATCATGTTAATGACCTCGTCCCAGTTATCATAGAGGAACTTATATAGCTCTCTGGCCGCTTATTTATCAACATCATCCTCAGGAGTTCTTTCACGCAGGAGGGAAAGTGTCAGCGCAGAGCTATGGAGCACTTGTAGGTAGAATTTGTTGATGTTGACCATCTACTTGTCCCTGATATCTAGCATGTGCTTTATTTCCTTGATTTCCTCTTTGAGTTCCTTGGTTTCCAAGACCGGTCCCAAGCTATCAATCTATGTGAGTAACTCACGAATATCGTTATTAAGGTTGCATCTCTTCTATACTGGGATTACCCTTGGGAACCTCTTCTTCTTCCTCAAGAACCACCTTATGCTCCTCCTAAATGGGCAAACTCATACCACCTCTTTCTTTCCCATCACTATCAGACTCCTTGTTTTGTACCCCATCATCCCCATGGACCCCCACATTATCCTGGGTTCCAAAATCCAGCTCAGAGGCTCTATGAACAACAAGGTCCACCATTTCCATAATTTCATCCAGGTCCAATAGGTCAATTTCTCCAATAGGTTCTCCTTTATCAAAATTCAAATTCTCAGTATCTAGAGGGGGTCCAGGAATCCCCAAATCCGTTGCGTCCATAGAGACCTTAGTTGCCTCTTCACCTGCCAACTCCTCCTGATTGCCACCACCCCTTCCCTCATTGATATCATCCTTAGAGTCTGTAGTGTATGAGGGTTTGCTCTTCCTCTCAGTAGAGCCCTTAGAGGTGATCCTACAAGACCTCCTTCTTCCCTCTATTTTAGGAGTAGGGTTCTCCTCTTCCAGCTCATCAAAGGAAGAATTATCAAGGATAATTCTCTTTCACTTCCCACTGGAATTTCCTTTTCCCTTGATTGAAATAGGTTTTTTATCCTTCCCGACTGAGGAAGAGGGGAAAGCTCAGAAATAGAAATAGAGGATGAGGGAAAATGGGGGAAAGAAAAAGCTTCAGTATAAAGATGAAACAATGTGGAGGGGGCCAGGCCACTAGCAAAGGCCGCAAGGGGATGATAAATAGGCAGTGGGGGTTGAATGAGAATGAAATTCATTGGGGGGGGGGGACATAACAAGTGGAAATTATAAAGCCTATAGATAAGGCCCTGTTGAAGAGGGATGGGAAGCTTATCCGTGTTCTTAGGGTCAAGGGATTCCTTAATAAAACTTTCCAAAGAGTGCATAAGATAAAAAGGAAAACAAAGTAAATCATTGTTTCAAAAATGGTTCAACAAGGGCAAATGGTAGTAGTATAATACCATGTAGCAGCCCTTGAGGGTGAAATACTTCATGATCATTAGACAAATCTGGTTCCACAGGTGTTTGAGCTCCTCCCTCATAGACCCTCCTTGCAATTTAACTAGTTCTTCCTTTCCCCTAAAAAAATTGTTTAGGCCCTCACTATTGGCGGCATGGCTAGTCCCTTTCCACCTTCTACCATCCAGAGAAAGGCTCTTCGCCTGAGCAATAGTTTCCTTTGAGACATCAAAGGAGATTCCTCCAACAATAACCCTTTTTGTTACTCTAGGAATCCATGAATTGAGCAGAGAGTTGCTCGTCATGGCCATGGAGGTTCTCCATAAATTCTGTCGGCTTGCCTTCCACACAATCATTTCAAACTATTGCATCACATTTAAAATAATCAGATTTGCCAAGCTCGTAGCGGACTCTGTCGCCTTCTATGGTCGACTGAGGAAAATTAACAATGAGAGTTTTTTCACAAGCATGAGACATATGCAGAGAGGCGAAGAAAGTATCTAGAATACAACACAATCAAAATAGAAAATTTTTTATCATAGAAGCTGGAGATTTTGTAAGGGATTTGGTGATCATGCAACCCTGTCGCGAAATAATTACCATAATTATCCACTACACAAGGTAAATCATGTGAACCATAAATCAAACCTTTAGACATGACCTTAGGTATGTAGAAGGCCATCTTGGATTCGAAGCATGGATAATAATCACTAAGGCTGATCTACATGGAGAAATTTTCTTGAATCGTCCAATGAGCGTAGTCCTTCCAGCCGAGTTCATATGTGTGAAAGAACACGCCAACTTCATAATTAGCAAAAAAAAGAGGAAATTAATGTTGATAAATGATGATGATGTGAAGAACACACTTCATAGCTCCATTGGTAGTCCACATCATGTGACCATTGGTGCCAATCAACAAAAGGTTAGAGATTTTCAAATCAGAAAAGTTCTCTCCTCCAGTGACCCCTTCACGCTGAGAGGGAAGAGTGGGAACAACTAACATAGGTTTTATCCATGAGGGATAAATTTAGTACACTCTCCATGCAGGAGGGAGGTAACACTAAGGGGAAAGGAGGTGGAATTCCTCCAACATCTTAGACCTTGGACCAGGAGCCCATGAGCCGCAAAAGTATCAACAACCCCATTGCCTTCTTTATAGACATGATTGATGTTGAAAGAGTCTAACCCAGAGATAAGTCTGAGAATGTCTCTAATAATACGTTCAATCAACCAGTTTAGATTTTTTATCCCTTTGACAACGTCAATTATAAGTTTAGAGTCCCCCTCAATGACAATAGACCTGATGTCAATGGAGAGGACAATATGGACACCCCAAGCCAAGGCCATAGATTCAACTTGATTTCTAGAATGACCATTCAAATTACCCGCATAGGAAGCAACAAGTTTCCTACTATGAGTCCTGATAATACCTCCCCCCGTGGCCAAGCCATGTCTTGCAGCACCATCAAAATTGAGTTTCAAATAACCAAGGACTCGGGGGGCCACTTGGTATTTTGTTTGAGGAGGCACTTGGAGTTGTCAGTGTGTGCGAAGGAGCGAGGGAGATTCCAACAGAGAGAAACCTCTCAGTCCTTGCTTGAGGGGGATCAGGTGCCTTCTTGATGGAGGTGACTGAGATGTTCTCTAGAATAGATTTGAGAAAACAAGTGAAGATAGTTTCCACGGAGGCTTCCTTGTCCCTGAAGATCCTATTGTCCCTTTCCTTCCAAATTCTCTAGCAAAGGTGCAGAGGAATCTGCATCCAAATTTGTTGAACCAATGGGTTGGAAGTGGGGGCCCCCCATTCTTTCAATATATGTAACATGTTTTCATTCATGGTCTAGCAAAGGTTAAGCTTGTTGCATACCATACCCCAGAGGGCTTTGGCAAAGGCATAATGGAGGAAGAGATGGGGGAAATTTACCTCATCCATTTTGCATAGAACACATTTGTTGAGGAACTGAAACCCACACTTAGCCAAGTTATCTTGGGTGAGAATTTTTTTATGAAGAGTAGTCCATCAGAAAAAATTGTTCTTGGGGATGAGGTGGGGATTCCAAACCTTACTCCACCAATCCTGAGAAATGGGGTCCCGAAGGAGGCTATGGTAGGTAGTTTTAACAAAGAACTCCCCAAAGGGATTCCAGTTCCAAATAAGTTTATCCTCCCTCAAAAAGAGTGGGAGTCTAGTCATACCAAGATTTTTTTGTAGTTACTTGGAAATAGGCAGCAAATGGGTATGATTGTGACAGCAAGTAGTAATATCCTTCCATTTGTTGCTAGAGAAGTAATTGCATACCCAGTGACCAAAGAATTTCATGGCAATCCCTCAAATCTTTTTGAGACTACGAGAGGAAATTAGAGGCTTATATCCAAGACAATAGTCCTCCCAGAAACTGATGTTTCTACCATTTCTAATGAGCTACTTCATGCCATGAGAAATATAATCTCTACATTTGAGAATATTGTTCCATATTTTGGATCCCCTAAGGAGTCCCTCCTCATTCAGAACCAAATGAAAGTTGTCTTAGCCGAGGTATTTGGTTCTCATAATCTGACCCCAGTTAGAATCCTGGCATATTAACCTCCAAGCCATTTTAGTCATCAGGGCCTTGATAAAGTGGGATATTTTGTGGATTCCCAGTCCACAATTGATTTTAGGACAACAAAATTTATCCCAACTAAGAAGTGTGATCCTTATTTTCTCTTTCATGCTCATCCAAAGGAAAATTATTTGAATTATTTCAAGCTTGTCGGCCATGGAAGCAAAGATTTTGAAAAGGGAAAGGAAGTACACCAGTATCCCTTGTAGGGAGGAGGCCAGTGGCTGGAGCTTCCTAGCACTACTTGGAAATCTCCCCTTCCACCCTATCAGCTTCTTATGCATTCTCTTAAGAATGGAAACCCAAAAGTAGATGGAGACCTCCTTGACAGTAAGTGGTAGCCCAAGGTAGGTGCCAGGAAGGGAGGCAACCTAACAACCTAGGATACCCCTAATTTTAGCTTGAAGTTTCTCTGCATTGTGGAAGAACCAGATGTTTCTTTTATCATAATTAATATGTTATCCTGAGGCCTTCGCATAGAGGTTGAGGAATTATTTCCATCCCTTGGCCTCAATAACTAAAGATGACCCAAAAATAATGGTCTCGTCAATAAAATATTGCAGGATAGTGTGGGGAGAAACAAAGGCAAGTTTGATACCCAAAAGAGTTCTCTTGTTGATAAGCAAACTAAAATTCTTGGCCAACACCTCTAACAGAATGATATATAGGTAAGGGGACAGAGGGTCACCCTAATGAAGTCTCTGGGATGCCCTGAAGGAATCCTGGAAGATACCACTAATTAGGACAAAGTAATTGACAGTAGTGATACATTCCCTAATAAGGTTTAAGAGCTTGACCCCTATACCAAAATTCTAAAGTACTTTAAATAAAAACCTCCAATTCACTCTATCATAAGTTTTGGAGATTTCAAGTTTCAAAACCATACCAGGCTTATGGATTTTGTCCATTGAGTGAATGAGTTCATGAGTGGAGATGGCCAAATCCATGATTTGTCTACCAAGGAAAAAACCCTTCTGACTTGGGCTTATCAGAGTATCCAAAAAAGGCTTGAGCCTGTTAACTAAGACTTTGGAGAAGATCTTGTAGAGAGTGTTGCAAAGGTTGATGAGTCTGAAGTCCTTGAGAAGGGTCAGCTCTTGATTTTTTCAAGATTAGAGCAATGAAGGTGTTGTTTAACTTCTTGAGCAGTTTTCTAGATCTAAAGAAATTCTTAGTGGCAAGAACCACATCAGCAGTAACCACATCCCAAAAGTCCTAGAAAAAATTTGGAGGAAAACCATCTAGGTCTAGCACTTTAAAATCCCCCATGGAGAAAATGACAATCCTCACCTCATCTTCAGTGATCGGGGTCATTATGAGATCATTATATTCCCTTGTGAGGAGTGAGGGTAGACAATGAAGGAGGGTCTCATGCAAGACTCGATCCCTAGTCCTGTTATTATCCATAAATAATTTAGAGAAGTAGTCAGAAGCCAAGTTCTCTAGGCCCTCATCATCTTTGATTTCCTAATTCTGATAATTCCTTAAGCAGGAAATGTGGTTTCTTCACTTGTGAATACTAGCTGATATGTGGAAGAAAGCAGTATTTTTGTCACCTTCCTTCAGCCATTGAACCCTGTATTTTTGTTTCTAAAATAATTCCTCCCTGGTTGAGTTCTCCTTCCATTTCCTCCTCAGAATAGCCTCTTCTTGATGTGTGGTTTCAAGGAGGTCCCCTTTGTCAATTTGCTCTTGGATGGCCGGTGGTTTAGAATTCAACTCCTTTTTTTAACAAAAATATCCCCAAAGGTATTTTTGTTCCATCCTCTCACATTTCTTCTGATTAAGTCTAGTTTCTAAGCAACCTGAAACATGGGTGTTCCAAAGGCATGAGAGTTCCACCAATTTTTAATATAGTCCTTGAACTCAAGATCAATAGCCCACATGATTTCATAAGAGAAGGGTAACCCCCACTGACATGTTGGGGAGGACACACTAAAATAAGGGGATTGTGGTCAAAAAAAGTTCTGGGAAGAGTAGAAAGCTTTACATTAAACCCAATATCCCAATTGCTAGATATTAAAAATCTATCCAATCTGACCTATATAAGGTCTTCCCCCTTCCTAAGATTAGACTAGGTGAATCTTTGACCAATTAGGTCCACATCAAGTTATCCATTTTTGTTTATGAAATCCACTAGATCAGTCATGATGTCAGAGTACTCCTAAATTCCCCCAAATTTTTCAGAAGGGAAAAGAGGGGAGTTAAAATCCGTCACAATCATCCAATGAGAATTGGTGTAATTTTGAACAAGACAAGAAATGTCTTTCCAAAGAGAGAGTTGGCTCATTCTGATGGTGGAGGCATAAACATTAATGAGGAACCAAGAACCATTACTGTAAGAAAGCTTAGAAACAAGGAAGTTGGCAGAAAAGGAAATCAGGCTACCAAAAAACCGCAAGGGGTCCCACATACTGACCAAACCACCAGAAGTCCCCATTGGCATTGCTAATGAAAAACAGAGAACCTGGCTATATTTTGCCGACAATGTTAGCAAAGGAAGTGTCAGTCATTTTGACCTCCTAGATAAGGACTTCAATCTTATTTTCTAAAATACAATTCTTCAGGGTGTATTGCTTCCGAGGGCTATTAAGGCCCCACAAATTCCATGAAAGAACCTTAATTCTTACCTTTGATTGATGTGTCCAAGGTCCTCTTTTTTCCATTGGTGACTTCCCTTGTTGCTTCTTTCTACCGAGAGTCTTTATGATGGGTGGCTTGTCTTTGGGTCGATCCCAACATCAGTCTTCATATTTCTTGTCTTGTGCCTTTGCGTGATCCAACTATCATCTCTAGGGAGGGGGCAGCTATTGGAGGATGCACCAGGAGATGAGAATCTCATACAAGGAGTTGGGGTGGGGGGGGTCCAACACACTCATCTCAACACTTGGAGGGCTCTTCACGTACAACGCCTTGGGGGGGGGGGGGTTCGCAAAAGCCCCAATACAATTTAGGGTTGAGGACATGTCAGCAATATCCCCATCCTCCAAAGGAGTCATTCCTTTCAAAGGAGTGGAGGTCAATCTCTCTGAAGAATAGAGCCTTTGGGCCACTAAAGAGGTCTCCTGAGGAGGCAACCCAACATCCAAGTCCGACAAGGAGTTGGGATCCCCATCAGCCATCTTAGGAGGGGAGAAAAGGAGTTTTTTTATGCTCTCCCTAAAGGGATAATCCTCGCAGTTATTCCCAAGACACATCGTGATAATGGGTTCCACTCTAACCTTCAGTTATTTGATCTTGAGGAGATTAGGGTATGTGGCTTTATAATATGAGGTAATTTGGCCCGCCACCAGTTCTTTGAACTCAAGGGGCTTGGGGTCCGAGGCTTTACAATCTGAGATAATGCGACCCACCTTGTGACATTTTTTATAGAAGAGAGTGGCATTTTCATAGACCAAATATTGGGTCCACCTTCCCAACTTAGAGTTAAGGGTAATAAAATTAGGAAGATTCTTCCTAACCATAGCCTAAACATAGAAGCGCACATACACCAATCGGGATTTGGTTTTGGTAATCTCATCCATAGCCACAAAGTGGCCAAAATTATTACCAATTCATCTGAAGACTAATTCGTCCCAATATTCCAGAGGGAGTCTTGGAAGACGAACCCAAACAAGTGCAGATCTATGAAGGTTAGCAATTGAGTCAAAACCAGCCTTCCACCTGCATAGAGAAAGATTTATCTTGTCATAAGTCCAACAACCAGAAAGTACCATCACGACATCCTCCTTGGCTATGAACTTGAAGATGAAAAGAGCATTGGGCATAGCACCAACATAGACACTTCCCTTGAGACTCCATTTGACTAAGGCCCATTTTTGAACCATCTCAATAGTGGGTCAGAGAGAAAAAAATTCACACCAAGGTATTACTCATGTTGAGCATGATGTGGTCCATGACTATCAAGGATCTCAATAGTTGTTCCTTCCTTAGTTTGTACACAAACAAGGATATAGCTGGGGTCCACCCCACCTTGAGGATTTCCCACAAGCACATTCTTCCAGCGTTTGACAATCGTGCCATCATTAGGGGTCCCCTTATCCTTTTCCTCATCATGAGAGACAAGCTCCTTGAATTTAGGAATGGATTCATTGGACTTGTCCAAAGAAATCATGGTTTTAGAACCATTAGCAGTTACATCCTTCACTTGAGGAGTAACTAGCAGATTGCCGATGCTAAGAGAACCTGTCTTAATCCCTACAAGAATCCTATTATTCATAGGAGTAGAAAGATTTGTGAGAGACACTATCATCGCAAAAAGGTCTGGTGGTGGATCAACTGGCAGGGGGACATGGCCCCCACCCTCGATAGCCACCATGAACGAAAAAAATTCAAAATTCAAAAGCTTGCAAAGCGGGAAGTTGCAGAGCGGGACAAATTTCTTTGTGTTTACATCCCACGTTAAAATAACATTTATTTATATAAATTACATCCAAACATAATAGTTTAGTATTATTATTATTTATTTAGCATAACATTAAATTATTACAATCTTTTTTACTAATATTAGCATATTTTTATATTAGTTAAAATTTACCATCCTACTCACAATCTTAAAAAAAAACTATTTAAAAACATATAAATATTAAAATATTAAAACTAAAATATAACTTAATTGTGTCTCGTTTGTTAATACTGATTTTTATTTTTGAAACCCCGTAAACATTATTAAATATGTATCTATCTTTAGACCTAATAGTGTTTGTCAGTTTTTGTGTTTTATCATCCATTGAAACATTAATAATAATGCCCAAGTAAGATATTAGTTTATGTGATATGTCCGATAAGATATTAGTTTAATATTATCACATTAGTTAATGGCAAATTTTGATATACAAATCCCATACCAAATTATGGTTAAAAAAAGTGACTGACTCCTAAAGTACTTTCAACGGTAACTAACCACAGGATGAAAACAAAACAAAAATCATTGTTTTTGATAATAAAAGCAGCCAAAAACGAGGGGGCTGACCCATAGGTACAATTATGCGAACAGTGGCAGGACCATTGTCTACATATAATCAGCAAGAATCATTGTTTTGTACAAGACAACAATGGTATTTAATCCCTGCACATGGGATGACACATTTAAATAAACCCGAGAGAAGAATAGGTGACGTAAGCATAGGGTGATTGTACCGTGCATTTAGGTGTATTTATTATAGTTTTCAGCAAAAATGTGTTTGTTTTTTTCAAAAAATTAAATTTTGCATCAAATTAAATTTTGCATCCACTATTTTGTATATAAAACAATAAGGAGTAAAAAAAATGAGAATTTTATGATCATTTAAATAAAAATTAAACATACAGGATAGAATTTTTGTTCAAAATTTTTAATTCCATGTAATGATTGGTTGGATTAATAAGAAAATAGAATTCAATGAATGCATAAGTATCCTGCCTTGACGGGAACTAATAAACTAAAATAATTTATTTAATATAGAAGAGAAGGTTAGTTAATTAAATAATTAAAATTTAATTAATGAGTAGAGAGAAAAAAGAATTAAATAATTAAATAATAAAGATTATTTAATTATTGTGTAAGAATAAAAAAAATTTATTTTAAGATAAGTACTACTACAGGGGGTAGCTCTCAATATTATATCTGCAAACAAAGATATTACATAGTATTTTTTCACATATATTTGTAGAGTATGAATCTAATTCTAACATTCACTTCATATATCCTAGCTAATTGCACAAAAGTAAACAAATCCACATTTTCTTCCACAAATGCTAGAAAGCTCTCCATGCTATTTTGATTCACTCCTTTCTTGTAGAATCCCCAAGCCTTTTTCATCTTTTTATTTTTTCCTTCAACTTCTAAATCAAACAATCTAGCCAAAACCCTAGACAAAGGCTACATAAGGATGATATCTATGGCATCTGTGACTGGTAAGTAATGCTCTTGCACAATCAAAAACTTTCCAAATCTGATACCCAACAAACCCAAAAGGTAGCTACAAATTTGGAGCATTTTTGCTCAAATTTTACTCTACCATTGCGTCTAAGAGATCCAACAACCCCAAGATTGACTATCAAATCATCATAATTTAAGCACTTGATCTAAGCCCTCGAGGATATTTTTGCTCCCCCTAGTCATATGGTCATGGGCTATACATATAGTCATATGATTAATGCTTATGTGGGGACATCGTTGATCAATATGGTTAGAAAAATATTTATATTTATTTTTAATACATTTTCAAAACAAAAAAAAATTTATTCTTTGTTTATGACTAAAATACTACTTGTGCAAACCCTATGCAATATCGTAGGGTACAAGAGTACCACTCGTGGTGCCAAAAATTACATCTTTGTGGCCTCCCATTGGTAGCAATCCTAACAACCTCCGTACTAGTATTAGAAAAAAAAATCCACTTGAAAAATGAAAAAGAACATATACTAGTGAATTTGTGAATATTATAACATAGACAACAAAATAATCCATGCAACGAAGGTGAGAACATGGTTGAGGTAGAGATGACTTAGCCACTTGGCAATGGTTGGCATGACAAAAATTATATACACACACTCATGTAGTTGCATTCATATTGCATTATGAATGGTTACGTGAAGCATTTTTGTCTTGTCATGAATACGTATGCCTTATGATAGGCTTAAGTGTGTGTTGTGATTTAAATGATGATTGTGGTTTTGATAGTTTAAATGATTAGTTTATGGATATGCAATCTATTTTACGATATGTTCATTTCACAAAATTTATTGATTGGGAAAATAAAATCACCTCTTTTATATTAATGTTATTGTTTTTATATGTTACGCCTTTAATTTAAATTAGAAATATCAAATGACTATTTTTGGTTTCACGATATAATTCTTTTTCCTTTTGATTAAAATATATTAGATATTATCGTGAATATATATGTATATATAATGATTAATTTTGGTATATATACATACATACATAGACACACACACACACCGACATAGCTAAATATAGAAAAACAAAGATAAAATGAAGTTAAAAAATTAAAAATATTGTCAATATGTGGGAAGTAACCTGATGCAATTTCCATGCATCCATGTGAGGGTTGATAGCCTATAGAAAAACAAGATAAACTTCAGTTTGGAAACAAAGAACTAAGGTAAACTTCCTAAATAGGAGAGGAAACAACATGGAGTGCAAGCATGCCATAACCAGTGCACAAATATCACCTTAAAGGCATAAAACCCCATTTCCAAACAACAAGATAAACTTTAGTTTGGAAACCAAGAACTAAGGAAAACTTCCTAAATAGGAGAGGCAACAACATGGAGTGCAAGCATGCCATAACCAGTGCACAAATATTACCTTAAAGGCATAAAACCCCATTTCCAAACAATAGTAGCATGGGCAAAAAATCACAATAGTTGTGAGAACTATCACTGCAATTTATTTGTGCTTTCTTAGTATTCATTTTGGGAAATTTTCGAAGAAAAAATTGGGCATAATACAAAGCCTTTGTTGGCACATTTACTCAACAATTTGGGCACACCATTCAAGGACACTTGGCATCCACTCAAAATAAGCAATTGTCTTCTCTTTTTTCCAATTTGTACATTCTCCTTGATCCATTCTTGCAAAATAACATGTAAATTGGATGAATATGTGATGTTTGCTTATAAATTCCAAATCTTGAATTTGTTGTCCATGATGGATATAAATTTTGTTTTCATATGTATTATGCATGCATGCATGTATACACACACATCATATATATATATATATATATATATATATGCTATGCTATGTATGTGTATATACATACACACACACACACACACACACACACACACACACACACACACACATACATAAGTGGTAGCTATTATGGCTCCAAAAATGCCCAAACTGCATTGTCGTAAACCAAAAATAACCTTTGTGATATACATAGTGGGGGACAGCGGTCATAGCGCTTCTATCGAGCCCTGTAGCCATTATGTGCCTATTCTGCAATTTTTTTGTTTGCATAACATGAAAGTTATGCACCATATGACATCACGGTTTTGGATCCAAGCTAGTTGCGTCCTACATATACATATGCATATATGCATGCATGTGCGCGCACACACACACACACATATATACATATATACATGCATATATATGTATATATGTATATATTACATAACATAGATACGTGTCTCATTTTCCATGTGACTGATATCTCTATAGCCTTAAGTTGCAAAAACATCAAGAAAATATTTAGAAAAACATGAAACTTAGTTAGTGCATGCATTTACATTAAACATAGAAAGAAATCATGGTAGAAACTAAAAAGCATTTAATTATCATGTGGTAATAATTTGCATGAAAAGTATTATGAATTTGCATTAAATATTGCATGAAATCATTAATTGTATAGAAGGAATTGCATGCCATGAAATCAAAATAGAAATTGAAAGGCATATATCATAAAGACGTTCTTCATTTTTGTATGAAAAGAATAAAAATTATTTATATAATTAGGATTATGCATGTTATGTTTGAATTATCTTGTTAGAGAAAGTATTTTACTTTCCATGTGTGTTTTGGAGTTTGCCTTCCAAGATGGGTGTTGAATACAAGCTAACAAAGAGTAGATCTTCTTTTTAGGATCTACATACCGATATATGGTTTTAAGTGCTATGACCAAAGCCACAAGTTTTCATTGGAATAGATGAATATTTTCCTAGTATATTATATCTTATTTGTCATATCCTAATAGTAGGACATTACATTTTCATTTTAAAAATGCATGTAGATATATCAGGTTGCATTGAATTCCATCTTGCTTACCATTTCCAGATTGCCAGGCATTCTGTGTATGCTTGGGTATTCTTTGTGTTAGGAAGAGTTTCAGGGAAGCGTAAGCTTCATGGATGGGTGGGAAAGAGCCTAAACCATGTTCTTGTCTCTTGAGTTTGTGGATGACCATTGGGGTTAGTGGCAGCCAAAGACCTCATTAATTATGGCATATATCATTACTTTTTTATTGTGTTTAGATGGGCATGAGAGCCTAAGATAGTTTGTTGTATATAATATTTCATGTTATTATATCTTGTATTAGAAACTTACATTTGAGATGTAATATGTCAATTAAATATATTAAATATGATTCATTCATCCCCACATTTATGTGAAATTGAGTTATATATTTGATTTTGTGATATAGTTATGGGTTGTGTACCTTACATTTGGCATCATAGCTCTAGGTTCAACACTAGGGCCTTGAGTTCACTTTTCTTAGTTGTGATACTTGATCGCATAACCCTCCATTCAAATAGTGCTTAGTGCACATTCCATAATTGTTAGTTAGATGAGTCAATATTTGAATTAGTGTGGATCAACTTAAGTACTAAGGAGAGTGCCTCCTAGTTAGTATTACACCTAACATGAAGAGAAGGTGTCCCTTTCCTAAAACCCTTATGCATATATGCATGTAACATGTGATAGGATGGGCATGATGCCTAGGTCACATGAATTAGAAAGGTTATGTTGTTGCCATGTTTTGATCTAGCATTATATGCTTAAGAAGTTATTTGTAAAGGATAATGGTCTTCTCAATGTTTGAACCTTGTTTAGTAGAGATGTAGTAGCCCTTGAGTGGTATCATTTTCCCTCATGTGCTTCTTGTTTAGATGATTGAGATATATGTATGACTTAACTTAAATGTCTATTGATTGACTCTCAAGTGAGAATTGTATACTACATTGTGTGAGACTTGCATATAAATGTGAAGGAGATTTAAAATGATTAATGTGCACGAGATGATTGAAATATTATTATTGTTGTACTTTCTTGATGTGCATGGTACATCATTTCCTTAAGGATGTATTATTGCATGTGTGAAATAAAATTGTTCATAAGTGAAATATATGTGAAGTTGTCATAATAGATCATTTAGGTCAATGACTTATGTCCCCAAAATGCATTATTCATTGTATTCATGTTCGAACTTATGATATTTATTTCCTTGTATAATTTTGAGGAAGTTTATGTGGGTCAATCGCATTTGGTACACCCTGCATTTGTGGTCATAGTTTGGTGTTGGCCTTATTTTGCATAATGTGTGAACTAAGTTTTAAAGAGAATCCTACATCATGTGTATCCTACAATTGTGGTTTGTGATTTTATGTTGACCCAACCCTACATAGTGGGTGTAATTGAATTCTTAATGTAAATCCTGTATCTTGTTGGTATCACATTGATATGTCCTAGTGTAGAAACCCACTAAGGAACCCTAGAGGGTAAGAGCTAAATACACATAAATGCATGGAAATATTTCTTTTGAAATAATAAAGTGTCTTCACGCATAACATAAACAATTGCAATGCTCAATCCTCAAGATAAAGTCATCTAATTATAACCAAGTATGCACGTGCAAAAGTCTACACTCACAAAACTCCAACCGAGTTAACTCAAGTCACCTCCAAGGGTTCCTTCATGTCACTACCTAAGGAACACATCCAAGATCGAGTCAATAACTCATGACCCACTAAGAGATGAGTAAATAACCTCCATCACTAAGAGAGACTCATCTATATTCATTTTTAAGCACCAATTGAAGTGTTCCTATAATGACCATATCATATAACATGAATGAAGAACATACAAGATCATGTTTGTGGCTAATTCCAACATTGGTCCACATACAGATACAAAAAATCATTACAATATCTTACAAATTACATTCAACTCCACGTGGAGTATTCAAAATGCATAATTTATTAGTAATTATAATGCTTAGCTCAAATTAAATAGATTCAACCTTGCAATGAACAAGGAAGGAGAAGGCAAGTGCTGAGTAAGGAGGAAGAACTCTTCAAGCTGCTAACAATCCAAGTCCTCTGATCCCCAACGGTGGTTGGCGATGCCACCTGACCATGTGGTACTCTCACATCCACCCCACCATGCTCGTGGAGATATTCACATAGCCCAAACAATAATACACACAAGCAAGGGTATTAATAGGCTCACACGAGAGTAAATATGAACCAACACCCAACATAAAGCACATCAACAATGTAAGAATCGTAAAGCCGCAATAGGTTGGAACACTAACAGTGCATCTCTTACATCATATAACAATAGTGTGATAATAATTGGTACCTAAAAAACATTAAGAAATACCAAAGGGGAGGAAGCATCCTCATATGACAACAAAGAAGTCAAGGAGACACCATCAAGAGCAACATCAAACTTGTCATCCAACATGAATCACAACAAGATAACCAAATGCTCGACAAAAAAAATGATCCATAAGGAACTAATCACATCTATAGGGCTAGGTATATAGAGAACAAGAAAGAGGAGTGTCATCTCATAGCTCAAAGGAATGACTCACATAGAACTGAGTAGTCCTTTCATACAGACATAGAGACCAAATAATTACATATCAACGCCCCATAGATGGCTAGGCCTTCCCAATTCATCTTTAGTTTGTATGAGCACTCATGGCATGAGAGGGGAATCCAATTAATATTATTTATCATGTTATCCCAACCCAAGTTTTAATTAATGTTTTCACTTGATTACCAAAATGGTCAATGGGTTATCCTAGCGGCCCCTTTGTGCCCCGACCCTCATTAAACACCTCTCCCATAATTGACCCTATTACTTACCCTTGGCTCAATGAAACCAAATCATGAAACCAATGCCAAGATATCAATTTAGAAGGTCAATATCTTTCATCCAAAATAAGCCTAAGATCATCAAATGTACTCAATTGTCCACAAGGCCTTATAAGCATAGGAAATATCCCAAATCAATCCAAATCAAGATTACACATATAATTCAATATACCATATCCATAGGATCGTGTCAAAACCATCAAAATACACTTTAATTTAAGTCAATTAGGACATGAGAACAAATCAAGCAAGTCAAACATCCCAATATGGGCAATTTGGGAGAAGAAAAGTCAAAAGTGCATCATTGGTGATCAAAAGCACATATAGTGTCCCTCCTAGACTTGCATTTTGACTTGCGCTCAAATAGACCTATTTAGACTTATGATGGTTACTTGGATGGTTATTTATAACTCTTCTACTATTTTAGATGGTATCTTTGACACTAGGACATTATGTGGATTCATGTTATCTGTTTTGACACTTTATGACTGGAGACTTTTATGATTGATGATGCGAGACTTATTAGATGACATATGATATTTGATGGTTCTTATGGATGTTGATACATAGTATCATCTTTATGGATGGATTTATATGACTCATGTATTTACATATGATCATTGTTTACATGCATTATGTGACTTATGATGATACTAACCCTATTTCATGATGATGATTCTATGCGATGTTTTGATATTATATTGTGTGATTGTCTTCGTGAGTAGAGATGATGCCATATCACTCATTGCAAGTGGGATATGTCTTTGCGATTCTCTATCAGTTGCCTATTTATGTATATGTATCCTATATGTTGTTTTGGTCTTTGATGCAAGTTTACAAGTACCAAACATCGACTCCACTTGGCTCCACAGGTCTAAGAGTGTCTTTAACCCAATGACAAGTCGCAAATGACATAGTTTCCCTCACACACTCTAGGTCTAAGTTGTGTACCTTGTCATTTATGCCACCACGCAAGTTGAGGTTAGGACCTTATGTTATGTTTGTTCCCTTGGCGTAAGTGTGTTTGAGTCCATGTTTCTGTGATTATTGTGTAATTGTTTGATTATTGGATTATATATATTTATTTGATTATTTTAGGATGATGATTTCCTTGTGAGAATTTATTTAACCAATTAGGATTTATTTAATTAGTTTATTGAATTAATAATTGATTTGATCATTGTGTATATTAAATCATCAATCATCTATTTGTTGGTGATTTAATTATTTAATTTGATTATTAATGTCGTTGAATTATTTTAAGTGATTTATTTATTTAGTGATTTATCCATTATTGATTTATTATTTATTTGTGTTGTTTTAATGTTGAACATTTATTTATTTATTTGAGGATTTATCAATTATTAGATATTATTTATTTACATCGATTTATTGTTGAGCAATTTATTTATTATTTATTTATTGTTGTTAGGATTTATTTAATTGAAAATTATTATTGAATTTTGATTTATTGACTTTATTAATTATTTATTGTAATCTGTGATTTGAATTTTACATTTTCTATTAAGGGTCCTATTTCTAAGGCCTTATTCATTTAATTTATTCAATTGATTACATTAAGTAATGAATCATTATTTAATGTGTTTTTATAAAGTTTTATTTTGTCGGTAATTGTATTTGAATATATTTACCTACCCTCGCATATGATTGGTTGGATTTTAATCGATAGATCAATTTTATTGAGGGAATAATATATGCCTCGAAACTATACAAGTTAGGTAAATTATATTCATTTTAGGAATATTTTGATTGGTCGACGTTTAGCCATAGTTTTGGATAATTTTTCTATTTATTTGCCTCTTTGTGATTGTTGTCAAGTTAATAATTCCGGAAATCTAAGTTTGATTTTGGATTGTGAATTGGTTTTGGATTGTGTTGGAGATTGGATCGAAGCTTTCTTGCTTGGATTGTTGCTTGGATTGCCCTCATTGAATCTTCATTGTTTGGATTGCGATCTCCAAGTTGGGACTCTCAGATCTTCTTTCTCTGCAAATTTATTTTTGAAAGGATTGTCTTCAATGGTGTTTTCAGAAATATTGTTTGGGGTATTTCTACTTGGTTATAAAATTTATTTAAATCTTGTAAATAAATTGGAAAGGGAAATTTATTATTGTATTGATTTTAGAATTTAAACATGATGCTTTCGGGAATGTGTTTCTTGTGTCTTTCCTTTGTTTGTTCCTTCTTTGGATTTGGGTATTTTTGTGCATTCTCAATGTTTAGAAAGTGTATTTCATTTGTCTTAGTGACTATTTCATCCTCTTAGGTTCTAAGAATGAGTTTCTTTGTATTTGAGATTTTGGGAGCTGTCGAGTGTTACCTTTGGTCACCTATGAATGTTATTTTCAGAGAATCTTGTCTTGCATTGATTTTAATTCACCCTATATTCTTGTAAATTTTTTATTTTATCTTTGGTATTCCTTTTGATTCACCTTTCTATCTACATTATGTCTCTCTTTGAGATTGAGAAAGTTGAGCACTTTCCTATGTATTTTGTGTGTTTGATAGTTCTTGTAACTTTTCTTAAATCTCATAGGGGGCTATGTTTTTTATTTATAATTCTATTTATGTGTCATTTTTACCTTCCTGTACATTCTGAGAATGAACCTTAACCAATTTGTGAGCCCGGGGTCCAAACTGGGCATTTTCATCAAACTGTATCTCTATTTTATGTCATTTTTGCTTGTTCTTTCATATATGACAAAAGATTGGTCATATGTGCCATAGAAAATTTAATATACACCATAAAACATGTCATATGTGCCACTTCAGTGATCATATGCGCCAGTTCAGGTTTTGTATGCCCCAGTCTAAGTAATTTGCAGTTTTTTAAGTTTCTGTCATCTGGGTTTTTGTGCGCTGATTTTGGGGTCCTTCTAGAGGCTTCCATTGTATGTATTGACATTATCTGAGTTGCATTTGATGTGTTTTATCCTTAATTTTTTTTCTATTTCTCCGGTAAGAGGATTCATGCCTTACCATTGAGGTGATCCATATGCGATATGTTGCTTCGACGAGAAGGAGAATGCCTCGTTGTTGAGGGATTGATTGTATGGCTCTAGTGGAATGAGTTATGCCTCATTGTTCAGTATTTTATATGTTTTTTTTATCTCTTTTATAAATTTATTTCATGATTGTCTTATCCTTTATGATGATTTGGTGAAGGCTTCTTCCTTTGAGTATGGTTTATGAGTACTCTTTGCTTAGCTTGTGCTCAGTTTGTACAAGTATCTGTTCTTATATCACTTTTGAGCCTTCATGATGTTGCTTTATGTTTTATGGATGTGTATTTACCCTATGGCCTTGGTTCATGGTTGGGGGAGTGGGATCTTGGATGTGTTGGACCTAGGTCATGAGCACTAGATCTCTAGGAATGAGGTATAAACCTATGGAACCACATGAAGAGTTTATGGTTTAATTGCAAGTGAACATAATAATAATTTATTAGTGGGTTGGTTATTTAGGAATACACCTAATCAAGATAAATAACATGATGTTGTATGCCCCAATTGGATGGACCCAGGGAGGTGGTTTTGGGATCCTAGATTGGGAAGATCGTTGGAGCGGTATACTCGATCTCCCTTGAGTGAATGCAAGGTGGAGATGGATGCCACATGATGTTAGCATGTGATGACACTCTACTCCACATGTGTCCATTGTGCATATGCCTTGCTTTGTTTATTTTTCCTCTGGAGGTTGATTGCATTTATTTAGCCATGTGTTGTACTTTGGTTCTTTATTCTTATGTTGGAGTCTTGTGTAGTCATGTTGTAACCTTTGGTTGTTAGGTGTTAGCTTAGGTCATGAGTGTGGGTTGGAACCTTGTCATCTCCTAGCACGGGGGGTGTTTCCTATTTGGTTCCACATGGTCAAGTGGTTTGATGCCTTCTTACATTGGGATATTCCTCTTCTTGGATGTAGCATGTGTGGATTTTTGGATTCTTCATATGTTGTTCTTCGGAGCTGATTTCTATACTCTTGGAAGAGAATAAATTGTACCATAATATATTTCAAATGTATAAGAGATGATGTGTCCTTGTATTAAGTATTATCATGTATTTGAAATGAAAATTGTAATAGGAGTTTATGAGATCTATGTGAAAATAAAATGGAATAGTTATATGTATTTGAGTTGCATTTGCATTTATGAGAAGGGTTTGTATTATGACATGCTTTAGAGTAAATGATGGAAATAATAGAATAGTTGCATTGAATTCTAAGATGCTTTTATTAAAGATTATCATGAGAGAGAATTATGTATATGTGTTAAATTTGTTCTAGATGCATGAAAAGTAAATGGTTAGAGGATAGTAGATACGATCTTCTAGATAGATAAGCATTGTGATAGAATGTTGTCAAGTAATGATGTTAAGATACCCTAGGGAATTGATGTGTTTGCAACAATATATTTGGAGATATGTTGATGTTTAGAAAGAATTAATTCACTTGTGTAATATAGATTTATGGTGATGTGCATGGTGTTATATATGTTCTTGTTTTTAGTTAATGTTATATTGATGTATGTTAATGTTATCATAGTGTTATGGTTGCTTTTTCTATTTGTTAGTAGATTTTAGATTATTTCTCTAGGGTATTTTGGTGAGCATTACAACACATCAGCTTGGAAAATGTGCATCAACCTTGAAAATGCACACCATCATTGCAAAATTGCACTTATAGGTGTCAATTGTGCACAAAAATTGCAAATGTGCACTTCTAGGTGTCAATTGTGCATTGCTACTCTACTAGACTATGGGAGACTCCAAACTGACCATGAATGGAAGGGGGAATTGAAAAATGGAAGGATACCCATTTTAAATCTACTACATGACACTTCAAAAACATAATCAAAGCTCATTCCACCCATCCCACAAAATTTGGGCACCATTTCCCTTTGTATAACCCCAGTTTTCAAAAATTAAATCAAATCTTTACAAACACATCTAATTGACTAATTTTAAATGAAGGACTACTTCAAATCATTCAACAAACTATTTTAAACATATTGAAACCAATTAAATTGAGTAACAATAGAGGGAGATAAGAGTTCCTACGTCAAATTGGCATAAAACATTCAACTGAAAGAGCACACAACACACATCGCATTTGGAAGAGATTTATGGATGACCCATAGAGATTCCTAATTCATTTCTTTTGAGATATCACCCACAAAATTTCCCGAATCCAATATTCCATACTTAATCAACCAAGCTCACCAATAAGTAGGGTTCAAGCGAAAACCATAGAACAATAGAACTAAGTGTCCCACAAAATGAATTCAAATTACCCATATAACTCACTTTTTGAGTGAGCAACATCTTAACATTAAAAATCAATTAAACTCCAATCATCAAAATGACCTCCCAAAGGACCTCAAAGCCAAAATAATATAAATTTCATTAAAAACATACATCTAGGGCACATTGCACATTTAAATTTTAATTCAACAAAATAATATTAAAATACCATTAATGTAAGCACATTAAATGATGAGAATTCATGTATGACTGACTATGCACAAAGAGTCTTCATTAGTCTTACACAA
The DNA here is from genome assembly GCF_030272615.1 of Cryptomeria japonica. Taxonomy (NCBI): domain Eukaryota; kingdom Viridiplantae; phylum Streptophyta; class Pinopsida; order Cupressales; family Cupressaceae; genus Cryptomeria; species Cryptomeria japonica. Next base: position 497,660,354 of record NC_081414.1, read on the forward strand.
ATATGCAATAAGGTAACCAGAAATTACCTAAATGGTAATTGGAGGTATAGGTATATGCAATTAGGGATATTGTCCAAGTTAAGAATGTTGGCTAGGGCTAGGTGACAAAATTGTTCAATGTGCTATCCCTTGTAACCACCGTCGGGGATATGGGCACACTCAAACCTGTGAAACTAGATGGAGTCAATACCTTGTCCTTGCATCAACCAAAACATACAAACACATGTGCAAACATACACATATAATATAGTATAACTGAAATATAAGTAATCATTCCCCAAAGTGGGGTCACATAGCAATATCGTTAGTAACATAATATCTCATCAAAATAATATAACATCGTCAAATGGAATATACCTAATTACTACATCTAACATCATTATCATCATTAGTTAAAGCATATCAATAACAATGTTATCTAAGTAAATGGATTAAATAAAAATGTCAATATAATTTCATTGCAACCATAAACATATAATTATTCCCTGAATGGTTAGCATCATAACATCATCTTCATCATATACATCCATTGAATCTAACATGAGTATCATCAACTAACAATTTCACCTTGGTGTGTAATGGGTATGCCGAAGAGGTATGGGAGGTTGATTATAGAAAATTTTGGTTTATGTTTTGCATTCATTTGTGGAGTACAAAAGGTCAATTGCTAAGTCATTAAGAAATGATTTTTTTGTGTAAAAAAGGTCTCAACACAAAATTGATACTTTCAAATCAATTATGCATCCACTCATAGGGATCCAAACATGACTAAAATGAAACATTTGAATGAGGAATATTATTAGGCTCCATTACCAATAGGTTCATGTTATGTTTAAAATTTTGAGAGAGGGAGAGATAGAGGGGGCAAGAGTGATAGAGAGAGGGGTAAGGATATATATATATAAAGAGGAATATAGAGATGGAGGGAAGGAGATGGATAGACAAAGAGAGAGGAGAGGTGGATAGATATAAATAGAAGAGATAAATATATAGAGAGGGATAGAATGAGAGTGGGAGAGAGAGAAAATGATATATAAAGAGAGGTAGAGAGAGGCAAAGATATATGGATATAGAGACATAGAGAGATCAAATGAGATAAAGATAGAAGGGGTGATGGAGGAAGAAATATGGAGACAAAGATAGAGAGGCAAAGAGATATAGATATAGAGGTCTAGGAAGAGAAAGAGGGAAAGAGATATATGGTAGAGAGAGGGAGACATGTCTAGAGATATAGAGGGAGAGAGAAAGTTAATGGTAGAAATGAAAATAGAGCCTAAGAGGAAGAGGGATAAAAATAGATAGAGAGATAGAGGAAGTTAAAGGGAGAGATAAAGATAGAGAGAGATATGGAGATAAAGATGGATAGAATAATGTTTAATATTTAATCATGTTTTTATATATAGAATCTACACTTGGATTATATTTATTGATGATAACATGCATTATGTTAAATATATATTATACATTAATACAAAAAAATATAATACAATATATAATTAGTTCATAGAGGGGATAAATAGGACTTAAAGATAGGAAGAGAGATGGATAAATAGAGATATTGAGAGAGTTAGATAGAGAGCCCAAGAGGTAAAGGGAGATGGACAAAGACTAAGAGTTAAAATGACATGTATGTAGAGATAGATCATATGGATAGAAAGAGACAAAGAGATGAGTGAGAGAGAGAGAGAGACAAATATCAATAGATAGATGGAGGGAAAGATTGATATATAAATAGAGAAGATAAAGAGATAGAGAGGAGATAGGGGATAAATGTAGAGAGATTTATATAGAAAGAGATAGAGAGAAAAAGTGAGGAAGATAGAGAGAAATAGAGATAGAGATATGAAGCATGAGAGATGGGTATGTCAACTAGGTGTGGAAGGTCAATTAGGAAAAACATAAGTCTATTTTTCATATACATGCATCCACTTAAAGGGATCTAGACACAATTAAGACAAAACCTCTATATTAGGAAGATAATAAAGTTCCATTGCCAACAAGCTCATGCCATGTTTGCAACAGAGAGAGAGAGAGAGAGAGAGAGAGAGAGAGAGAGAGAGAGAGAGAGAGAGAGAGAGAGAGAGAGAGAGAGTGAGTTACGTTTGTGTTTATTTTAGAGTCTTATAGATTAAAATAATTACATAACAACAAATTATAAAATCTTGTGTAAAGTTGAGTTATTCCCATATCCTTTCACTATCCATTTACATTCATGCACATATATTTATTGACACTCCATTCATTTTTACATACCTTCTCATACATACTATGTTTATTTTGTTCTCCATGCTTAGACATTTATTCCTACATAGATTCCATTTCTTTGTTATTCTAGATCATTTTTATGGTTATAATAGGGATGCCAAGTCAATGAATTCAACTCATGAATTTATAAATTCAATTTAAAATTGATCAACTTGTGTTATTTCACTAGAGCTATTCTGAGTGTAGGGATAGAGAGAGAGGGAGAGACAAAACATGGAGAGGGGGGGATGGATATGGAGAGAGAGGAAAATAGAAAGAGGGGGAGATAGAGATATATAGGAAGAGAAAGAGAGAGATAGAGATATATGGGAAGAGAATGGTAGAGATGGAGATTTAGATAGGGGGTAGGGAAGGAGTGAGGGAGGAAGAGGTGGGGGGAGATTGAGAGAGGGAGGGAGAGAAAGGGAGATAGATAGTTTGAAATTACAAATGACCAATTAATGTCATTTACATATCTTGGTTGTAATGTAGAGACCCATTGATATTGTGTACATGAGGTCAATGTGTAGGCCATTTAGATAAAGATAGAAGGATAGATGGAAGAAAAAATATGGAGAGAGGAATCTAAATCTCATTTGACACTCTAGATTTGTATTCTCTTGTATATTAGTATGACTTTTGAAAGTAAACTCTCTTTTTTTTTAAATTTCACTTAATGTTGTAAAATGTAAAAAAAGATTTTATTATGTTTCCTATTATTTTAAATTTAGATTACTTGAAGATTCCATTACCTTCAAACAATAATTCTAAGACTTTATTTGATGACTAAAAAATGATTCTAATATATATAAACTATATAATATAATTTCAGTTCATTTTTATATTACATTTAATAATTTATAATACATACAATATATAATAAATATATTATAATTGATAACTTTTTGAATGTAAGAAGTATGTTTACTCTCTTAAACCGTTGTTAAAATTCTTAAGATAGGAATCTAAAATTTAAATCATTATAAGGAATAATATTTTTAATTTTAGTCATATATATTTTAAATATGCAAATTGTTATCTTATTGTGTATTTGAAATTCTTAATAATATACCTTACACTTAATTTTCATCAAATTTAATTTTTATATAAATTAAAATATTATGATAAAACAAATTTTTATTTAATATATTTGATAAAAAATAAAGTAACACAAAAATAAGCTCATATTTTTACTTAAATATATAATAAAATTTTAGTATTTTTTAAAAATGAAAAGATAATTTGAGAATAATATATTACACTCTCAATTAAATTAAAATGTTTGAAAAATCACATTAATTTATAAATAATTTTGATAAAATAAATTTCTATAATGATAATATAAAAATACTATATTCCTAAAATTCCTTGTAATTGAAATTTTTAGAAAAAATATATAAATTTTTTATATCTTTATTTTTAATAAAAATTCAAAATCTAAAACATAAATATAATTGAAATGATTAATTTTTGATATCTTTATTTTTAATAAAAATTCAAAATCTAAAACATAAATATAATTGAAATGATTAACAGAAAAACATATTAAAAAAATTTAATCGCTCTCTACCAAAAATCTAAATCCTCAAACTTGAGATATAAACTATATGATTAATATAAAAGATTTCTTGTAAATCAATCCTATTAAAACCCTAAATCTTTTCAAATCTTATAAATGTTTTAAATGAAATCCATTGTCTTATGACAATTGTATAAAAAAAATTCCAAGTGTGCATCCTTCTCCAGCTTCTAAATTATGGCCTAAATTTCTACAGTATACAAGTGGATGCAAACCATTCAAGCGGGTCTCACTCCCACGGTCCTACTCCTCCACTCCTTAACCCTAGTAGTAGGCATTAGATATTTTAATATTTATTATTTTTAAAATGTATTCAAAATGATTGCTAGGCATTAGATTTTTTAATATTTATTATTTTTAAGTTGTATTCAAAGTGATGGATCAAATGGTGCATTTAACAGTGTTTATTTTTATTTTTAATGGTGTGTTTATTGTTCAAAGTGATGGATCTATATTTTAAATGGTGCGTTTAATGAGGAAGATTTTCTTAAGCAGCGAATGGCTGCACAAAAATCAAATCAGCTTCTCAAACACGATAAATAAAATAAAATATTAAAAAATATTGTTTTCAAAATTTCAAGGTGGTGTAGACGTGAAAGGCCTCTTCATTCCGACTAACCACCTGAACTTTAGAGAGAAAAAAACAAACTTAGCACATTCATGGCAAAAAAAATTTCAGCGGCAACAAAAGCTAGGAAAAACAACGTAGCAAATAAAAACAAGAAAAAAATGATGAATGGACTAGATCCATTGAATCGTCTTACATACGTACGGATGCCAAATCAGTCATCGATTTGGTCCGACAGCTTGTTCTTTTCAGATAAGGAAACACCTATGACGTAATTATATCAATATGCATTTAATCCTTTAACAATATAAAATAACAAACGATTTACTACTTTTGATTCAACCAAGCAGGTTAACATCACTTGTTACATTCCAAAATGTGTAAAAATAATGTGTTAATTGTTAAACCATTCTAAACAACACATAAATGAGACAATAATAAAGTGGAAAGCAAAGTAGACATAAACAATACAAGTTCAGCCCTCCTTGTGATGTCCCATTTTCCTCTAATTCCAAGGATCTTGTAGATATTTTGATGTGGCTCACAGTAGCAGCATGATCAACAAAATGACTGCCTAGGATATGAGTAGCTACATGATATTATGCTAAATACATGATTGATATGGTATAATTCTAAAATGCTATGCTAATTTTCTATGATAATTTCTAATTACTCAAATGAAAAAAATGAAAAATTAAACTAGCATGAAGAAGCTAAAAACATGAGGGGGAGGGAATTGAATGCAAATGAGATTCTTTTATACATTTTTCATGGTTGAGGCTGAGGTGGCATGAATCAACAGTGCAAATTCAATCTGGAGATATCAATGATCAAAATTGTACAAGTTGGAGAAGAGGTTGAGAGAAGGGACACTTGTCAACCCTAGAGTGACAAGTGTCAAGGACTTCTCAACAAATGCAAATAAGAGATCAAGTGTCAAGGGGAGGAGAGACAAGTGGCAAAGGTACCATGTATCCTCAAGAGAGGGTGAAAAACCCACAAGAGGTTAAGATATCCTTGGTTAAAGGATAGAAGGTTAGGATAGGAGGAATAGGGTTAGTTATACCCAAGATTAGATAGGATGGATTGGGTTAGAATATGGTTAGGATAAGTGGTTAAGATTAGGAGCCATGTGCTCATTTGAATTAAAAATTCAAATTAAAGGATGGGGGATAATTAAATTCAACAAATAATTAAATTTATTTATTTAATTATAAAATTGAAGAAATGAATTTATGATGGGGAGGATTAATTAATTGAGATTAATTAATTCAATGGATTATTGAAATGAACTATATAAATAAATCCTTAGATTTATTTACAAGTAGAAGAATAAAGGTTAATTAATTAAATCACTTCATATTTAATTAATTAACAAGGTTGATTAATTAACTCAGAGACTTTCGGATAACATCTGCAATGGGGGAAGGAGTAGTAAGCGGCAATGGGGGAATTCAAAATTCAAATTCTCTACAAGGCGGGAACTCTGGTTCCAATGATGGGAGAGACCAAATTGTAGATGGTCCCATAGGAGAGAAGGATAAGCCTCTGGACTATCCGAAAGCTGCTGCTATTCAACAGACTGGTGGTACTCTGCTAGAGAAGACAGTGGGTTCCTCTGGGCCCTTGGGGGAAGGGACCAGTGGGGGGCCCATCCCATGTGACGATTCTAGGGAGAGTGGAAAAGAATAAAAAAAATGGTCTTCCCTCTTTGGAACTAGAACAACTGGTAAATCCTCTCTTCCTCCTGTCAAGAATATATCTGACCCTTTAGGAGGTAAGTTTGCTATCTCTATCCTAGATCTGGTTTTGGATCATAATATAAATAGTATATCGAACTCCTTGGTAGGCAAATTTATGGGACAACATCCTAATATTGAATTTGTTAGGGCCTATGTCAAGCAAAAATGGGCCCTTAAGGGTAATGTTGAAATTTTGACCTTACCCAAAGGCCTTTTGTCCTTTTCTTTCTCTTGCAAAGAAGATAAACGCATGATTCTTTGTGGAAGTCCTTGGTTGGTAGGAAAGATAGCCTTGGTTCTCCGTAAATGGTAACCGAATCTGAATATGAATGACTCTCTCTTGACACAAGTCCCAATTTGGGTAAAGCTACCAGGCTTGCCTCTGGAATATTGGGCAGAAAGTATCTTCTTTGGTATTGCAAACTCTTTTGGTGAACTGCTTTCTATAGACCCAGTAACTGCTTCAAAAAGGAGACTCACTCATGCTAGATTTTGTGTAGGGATAGCCCATGATGCAGATATGCCGGAACAGATAGATTTATTTTCCAAGTTGGGAACATGGAAGCAACATATTGAATATGAATCTATTCCCTTTGCCTGCTTCCAATGTAAAAAAGTAGGGCACTGGGCAAAGTCTTGTCCCATCAAACCCAAGTCAAAATCTAGGCATCCTAAGCCCCATTCTGAGAACCAAAGGGTACCAAAAAAAATCGTATGGCAAGTTAAAAACTCAGAAAGTAAAGAAGAAAACTCAAATTGTTTTAATCCCTTGGGGGAGAAGAAGGAAGTGCCCTTAGTCTCTATCTCTAGTCCTACAACCCAGGAAGCTCTGAGAAATGATTTAACCATTGCCAACTTTCTGATTTCTTCTCAATCAAGAGAGCAGAAAGATCAAACTGAATACCCAAATGATATAGTTGAAGTGGTGGCTGATACTTGTGAAGGAAATGAACTACAAGAGGACAATGATCAACCAGAGGAAGGAGAAATCCCTGCCTCCCAAGAAGAAAATACTGATTCCTCTATGCTCATGCCTAGTCTTGAAATTCAAGAAGCCCAAAAATGTTCAATTTTGGGCCTGAACCTCTCGGACTCAAACTGGAGGTCAAAATCAGCTAACAGTGACTTAAATGATTCAAATGCTTCCAGAACCCCTAACTGGGGAAACGAAGAAGAAATTTCCAAAATCCTAAGCAACCTGGTAGCAGCTCCTGAGATAGACACTGAGTGGAAAATACCAAAGCAAAGGATTAAGAAAGGAACTACTCCCTCGACTTCTCTTCTAAGGAAATCTAGCAGAATAGCTCAAGTGGATGTCGGGTATACCTCTTCCTCCCCAGGTTGTCCCTCTAATCACACAGTCAGAATCAAGGAGGATAGCAAGAATATTGTAGATGGAACCCAAAGGACTCTTAAGGAGTTAGGTATTGGTAAGTAACTATGAAGATTATATCTTGGAATATTAGGGGACTTAATAACCCCCATAAGCATGACATTATCAGGAACATGATAAGGGATAGTAAACCTGATATATTTCTAATTCAGGAAACCAAAATGAGTAAAGAAAAAGTCGAATCATTGAAGTTTTCCAAAAATGGAAATGTCAGTGGCGGCAGTTATGAAGGTGCTTCAGGAGGTATAGCTACCATTTGGAATCTTAATTCTATTAAAGGACATGTTATCATTCAAGACAACAATTTCTCTTGTATTAAATTTGAGCACCTAAAAGATGGTACTTCATAGGTCCTCACCAACATTTATGCTCCCAACACCTTGAAGGCTAGAAATTCCTTTTGGAAAAAACTTATTCAAGCTAGGGACAGCTTTAGGAATCTTAGTTGGCTGGTTATGGGAGACTTTAATACTCCTTTGAGAGAGGAGGAAAATATGGAGGAAGCCCCCCTCAGCTGGAAAGCAGGTTGGCCCTTATGGATTTCATTAACTCTCGGGCCCTCAATGACTTGTAAATTCAGGGATGTAATTATACTTGGACTAACAAGAGAACTGGTACTGATCTAATCCAAGTCCGTCTTCATAGGACCCTCATTTTTGATGACTAGTTTAGTCATTATTATTGTTCTCTGTCGGCCCACATTAGGGTTGGTTCGGATCATTTTCCCATCACCTTTACTGCTGACTCCATCAACAGAAGGAGAAACTTCCCCTTCAAAATTGAAAAAATATGGACCCTCCACCCAGACATCAAAAGTAATATCCAGAAGTGGTGGAGCATTCAAGTTGAGGGAACTGCCATGTATAGAGTCGTTAAGAAGCTTAAGAGTGTTAAGGACAACATAAGAATCTGGAATAAATCCATATTTGGGAATATTTTTTAGGCCAAAATAAAGTCCAGGAAGACCTCAAAGAAATACAAACTCAAATCCAGAAAGATGGTTTCAGAACTATATCCACAGCTGATGAAAATGAGACTCTCAAAAAATATCATGATATCATTGCCAAAGAGGAATCCTTTTGGAAGCAGAGATCAAGATGCATCTGGCTTAAGGAAGGAGATAGGAACACAAGATTCTTCCACATGTCGACTATCAAGCATAAAGCAGGTAACAGGGTAACCAAACTCGTGGTGGATAAAGGGGAGATTAGTAAGGAGGGAGAAATTAGAAAGGAAGCTAAAAGGTTTTTTTTAGAATTGCTAACGAGGGATAACAGATTGGATGTTGAAGCTCAATCTTCTCTTCTTCTTAACATCCCCTGTCTCATTGATGAACATAAGAATGCCTCCCTTTCTTCCATTCCCTCTAATCATGAAATCAAAAAAGTTGTCTTCTCCTTTGATGGTAACAAAGCGTCGGGTCTGGATGGTTTTCCAATGTTCTTTTTTCAAGATTTCTGGGACATTGTCGGGAAAGATGTTACCAATGGAGTCAAGGAATTTTTTGGGGCTAGGAAACTTTTGAAAGAAATCAATGGCACTTTTCTGGCTCTCATTCTCAAATCTCAAGGCACTGACTCAATGGACAAATTTAGACCTATCAGTCTTTGCAACTCCTTTTATAAGATTGTCTCTAAGGTTCTTACGTCCAGATTGCTTTCTGTCCTTCCCGCTCTCATTAACCACCAGCAAAATGGTTTTGTCCCTGGTCGTCAAATTCTTGACTCTATTATTACTGTCCATGAGAACATCCACTCTCTTGTTAAAGCTAAGAAGTAGGGTCTCATCCTTAAGCTGGATCTCTCCAAAGCCTATGATAGGGTTGACTGGTCTTTCCTCTTGAAGGTTCTAATGTCTTTTGGTTTCTCTCCCAGAGTTTTGGTTCTAATCACCCAACTTATCACCTTTGCTTCTTACACTATTATTATCAATGGTTCAACTTCTCCCTTTTTCCAAGCCTCTAGAGGTCTTAGGCAAGGGGATCCTATTTCCCCCATCTTCTTCATTATTATGGCAGAATGTTTTGGAAGGAGTATGGAAAATTCGGTTTTGCAAGGCTCCTTTAAGGGTCTCCACCCCTCCTCAGCGGATCTTGTTTGTTCTCATCAGCAATTTGTCAATGATACTATTATCATGGGGGAATCTAGTATTTCTAAAGCTAAAACTTTGAAGAGTACTCTTTGCAAGTTTGCCTCTGCTTCGGGTCAGCTAATCAATTGGAATAAAAGTGAAGTTTTTTTCATCAATACCTCGAAAAGAAGACAACAGAGAATCAGTAGAATCCTGGAGTGTAGGATTGTTGATCTTCCTACAAATTATCTTGGTCTTCCCATGGGCATAGCTCCTCCTAACTCCTTCTGGAGTTCTCTTGTGGACAAATTCTAGAAAAGTTAACTGGATGGAAAGGAGCCCTCCTAAGTCAGGTTGGAAAGCTCCAACTTCTAAAATCTTCTCTTCTAAGTATCCCAATATATGCTCTTAGCCTTTTCAAAATTCCAGTTAAGTATGTTGATGCTATCAAGAAAATTCAAAGAAGATTCCTCTGGTTTGGGGTTGAGGACAAGAAAAGATTGTCCTTGGTGGCTTGGGACCAGGTTTGCAAACTGAAGAGCCATGGCGGTCTGGGCCTGAGGAGGATTTGAACCCTGAATGAAGCTCTTTTGTCCAAGCAAGCCTGGAGAATGTTTCATCTTGATAATGAATGGTGTAAAATTTGGCAAAGTAAGTACTCTCTTCAATCCTCTTCCCTTTCTTCTTTTATCAATTTAGATATTAGTATTAAAGGTTCCCACATATGGAATTATGCCTCTAAATGTAAAGAAAGTATAGCTAAAGGTGTGATTTGGAAAGTTTGAAATGGTAGGAAAGTCAAATTATGGGAGGATCCCTAGATTTTTGATAAGCCTTTGATAGAATTCAATGAATGGGCCCCTTATGCTTCCTCTTGTGTAAGATCTTTTGGTTCCTTGTTTGCTGAATATTGGACTGGTAATGAATGGCAGAATATTGAAAGCATCCACCCAAACCTCTCTAAGCTCAAGATCCATTTGTCTGTGGTTTGGTTGAACAAAGAGGTTGACTCCCTGATCTAGAAACATGATCCAAAAGGTGTCCTTACTATTTCCTCTATGTATCATGTTTTGTCCCCTGATCCTTTAGGTAATCCCTTCTGGTCTAAAGTCTGGATTAGAGGCCTAACACCCAAGATCAATTTCTTCTTCTGGACAGTTCTCCATAATAAAATCTTGACCCTTTACAACTTGAAATGCAGAGGCTTTGCTATCCCTAATAGATGTGCTCTATGCCTTCAAGAAGAAGAGTCTATGGACCACCTTGCCATTCACTGCCCCTTCTCAGCCTCAATATGGGAAAGATTTCTCAATAGTTTTGGCATTGCCTGGGTGTTTCCCAACACCATCACTAATCTGTTTTCCTCCTGGAACATAAAATAGACTAATTCTTTTTTGAGATCTTTGTGGCAGCTCTCGCTTCCTCACATCCTATGGGGACTATGGAAAGAAAGAAATAATCAAATCTTCAGGGATATTTCCCTCAATCAGGATATTGTGTTCCAGAAAATCCAATGGGCGATTCAGGAAAATATAGGGATCATTGAGGGTCCTTGTTTTTTGAACAATACAATGGAAGCAAATATTTTGAGGGTGTGGAATATGAAGGGTACCGATAGTCCAAACCTCACTCATAATAGAAGGCTTGAAGTTAAATGGAAAACCCCCCCTCATGGCTGGTTCAAAGTCAATTTTGACAGTGCTGCTAAAGGTAACCCAGGTCCTTCAGGTTGTGGAGCTGTTCTAAGAGATGACAAAGGAATGTGTAAGGAAATGGTTGTTGTCCCTATTGGAACTCAAACTAATCATAAAGCCAAAGTGATGGTTGCTCTCCAAGGTATCCTCCTAGCAAAGAAATGGAATTTTTTGTTACTACTTATCAAGTTGCCATTAGTTTTATGTTCAAAGCTATTCTATATACTCTAGTCGGTTACTACTACCGAAATATTCAATCGGTATGAACAGTCCAGTCGGTTATTGAAGAAAGTAGTCTCAGAACGTAGTATACACCGAGCTGTCTACCAAGTATCATTTCATGTCTACCGAGCAGCAAAGATGACACACAGAGTTGTTATACACCGAGTGAAACGTGTTACCAGATTCATTGAACCTGGACATACATATGAAAACGTGTTACAAGATCGAGGAACATCTAACCGTTATCACATTGGAAATTGCACTTAAAGATTGTGTATGATTTTGAGGTCATCTAACCAATGAAATATTTTGCATGAGTATTCATTCGATAAAACATGTTTGTAAGATCAAAGCAATAAAAGGATCACCATCATAAGAGATCTATTTATACAACATGGATTAAGATCAGAAATATACATGTAGCATGATAGAAAGGAAGATATAGAGATATATGAAGCAAGACATGTGAAAGCACTAAGTGTTATGACTATTACAGAGACAGAGGTAATCAAGAAGGATTTCAGAGAACAGTCAAAGAACAGAGTAAACAGAAGGGTTTACCGAGTTACTGTATGGGTTACCGAGGTATGCTATAAGCAAGGTAATCTTATTCTAAGCATATAGAATCTGCTATAACATTCCAGATGTAAAGTTGTAGATATTTGTAATGATTTATTGTAATATTTTGAAGTTGTAAGAGAAACCTTTAACAGGGTAAAAGACTCTAATCAAGTCTATAAATTGTAAAGCCTCTAACCAGGTGCAACATTTAGTTTAAGTGTTGTAAAATCCTTTAGCAAGGTAGATCTAATAGATCTTGTTACTCCTAACAGGGTAAGCTATCAGAAATAGCTAAACATGTAGCTCTAACCGAGCACTCTTTATTATTGCAGTAGTTAAGTTGTGGGTGCCATCCCCACTGCAGTTTTTCTCTCTAACCAGGAGTTTCTGCGTAACCAAAATATATGTGTTATAGAGTGAATCATGTATGATTGTTATCTATTTGTTTTAGCTTTATATTATGTTACTGCACTATTCGGTTTATGCATAACAGTAAAGTTATTATTGAAGAAAATTTTTGAAGTAATGATTCACCCCTCCCCTCTCAATACATTAGCTTTCCATATTGGACCTAACAATTGGTATTAGAGCTTCAATCTTGGAAAAGGGTTTAATTGCCTAAAGAGAAAGATCTTATCAATGGAAGGCTATAAACAATCTCAGAGGATTGTGTATCTGCAAGAAGAGTTGGATCATTCTAATCAAGTGATTGCAGACATGCAAAGGCAAATGCAAAAATCTCTGAAAGTAAGAAGAAGATTATCTGATGATTTGCAGGACTCTCAAGAGTTAGTGGAACAAATTGAGACATCATCTGAGAACAGTATATCTGAAGAAACTGAAGAAATGATTGGAGTATTGAGAGAAAAGAACAAAGCACTGGCTGATCAACTAAAAGCAATGAAAAGAGAACATGAACATTTCAGCACACAAATGACTAAAAAATCTTGATGCATTAAGGACAACCGAGGATAAAGTAAGAGATCTACAAAGAGAGAAACAACAACTTGAAGTCTTAGTATCTAATAAGAATGATGAAATCACAAGGTTGACTAGAATTCAACAAAATTTGTCAGATCAACTAGGTTATGCACATCATGAAGCAATTCTGAAGGATGATGAGAATCAAGCATTGAAACTTGAAGTATCAAGGTTGACCGATGAACTTGAAATAGAGAAGAAATCGAAAGAAACACTAAAAAATATTTATGAAGCATCAAAGATGTTGGATGAGCAACTGAATACAAAAAGAGCCAACAAAGATGCAAGACTCAGTTACAAAGGCAAAGACTTTACCGAGAAGGGAATTCATACCACCGAGAGAGGAGAATCATCAAAGCAAGTTGGAAACAAGAAGAACATCAAAAGAAAGAAGCCTATTTGCAACTACTGTGGAAATCAAGGTCATACTGCCAACATGTTCCAAATTAGAAAAGGTAAGCAACCGAATGTCAATAAGTCCAAAGGTTATTGTTACAATTGCAATAAATATGGTCACACATCTAAACAATGTAGGACAAAGTCTGTAAACAATTATCAGAAGGCAAAATTCAAAGGGTTTTGTAAAAACTGCAATAGATATGGACATAGTACCGAGAAGTGTTGGTTTAAGCAAAAGAACTATATGTCGTATGCACACCGAGAAAATGCTAGAGGTTACCAAACTCACACAAATCCTTACCGACAGTATTCTGCAGTACCATGGGATTACAATACAAGGATATGGTGTGAATGTTGTGGAGGATATGCACATATAAGTGCCAACTGTTTTATAAGGTTTGGGATGTACAACCGAAGATCATGGAGAAATCTTGATATGGCATGTTTTCGTTGTCACAAAGTTGGACACTTGGCTGGAGATTGCAGAGATCAACCTAGAAAAGACACTGAGGAAATAAAAGACAAATTAAAAATGATTTGGAAAAAGAAGGAAATTATCTCAAATGAAAAAAGCACCTTACCTACCGAGTTAGGTGCACCTATTCCAAATTAATCAGTAAAGGTATGAAGGGACTGCATTATCTCAAAGTTAAATCTTAACAGTTCCTATTTTATTATGTACTTAATTCAAATCTGCATAATTAAGATGTAATAGTAAGTTTGAAATTCTATCAAAGTCTTTTGAAACACTTTTCAGGAAACCTGTCAAGTCGGTGAATATAGAAAGCCTGTCAAGTCGGTAAATGAAGGAAGTTTGGTTACTCGGTTAAAGCGGAAAAAGGAAAGAAGGTTTAATGGAACCGAGTGCATTTAATATTTTTGACCTAACCTGCACGGAGCCTGATAAGGCATATTGTGTACTTAAAAGTATTTTTGCGGTCATTTTCAACTCACCAAGTTTTCGAGAGAGCAGAGCAAAGAAAATCTAAGGCGATCAAACCTCCTACAAAGAAAATTCAAGGTATTTACATCAATCTCAACGCATTGTTAAGTTGGTTTACCGATCTTATCAAGTTACTATTATTTGCTAAGAGTGAAGCGTCTGTCGTTTGAAATCCTGAAACCCTAAGGATCCTTTGTTAGCTTTTATCTAAAATCTAAAATGGTGCCTAAGATCCAAGATCCCATTGTTGTCAAGAATGTAGAGAAGCCCTCACTAAAATACTCTTTGACTCCCAAAGTTGCATCTGATTCGGATGACAAAACTGCCTTTTCACTCATCCCGGATAGAGTGTTGTTAGTCGAAGATGTGAGATTCTTCACCAAATGTCATGTTGAAGAACTCGGTCATGTTGAAATTAAAGACACCTATGATGAATTATGCACAGATGGTAAATTGAATAGCAAGTATGAGCACATTAAGATCAGGGGACTAACTGAAGCCCTAACCTATCCCCGTGTGTTCAAACCCCAGTGGGTCAAGTTTGTTCTGAGCAGAGTTCACGACAATTTCATGTGGCTAGAAGAGCAACCATTTAAGATTACCAAGGAAATCATTCATCTGATTACCAGTTAGCCTATTTATGATCATGCCCAAGCCCAAAAGATGATATCACAGAAGGAATTAATCAGTTTAACCAGAGTGGAATCAGATTGCAAAGGATTAAAATTGAACAATGTCACAGATGAAGAACTAAAATTTTCCATAAGAGTAATAGGTTACTGTTTCTTCCAATCAGCAAGGGAAAACAGTGTACCCTGTGCAGCAGTAGACCTAGCATACAAAATTGTGAAAAAGGGAATGAAAATTGATCTATGTGAGGTATTGTTGAAGAACCTGTTTAAGAATCTGAACACCATTAGGAAGCCGAAGAAAAACAACTTGGCTAATACACTAAAGTTTGGATCATTACTTGTATGCATGTTTTTCTATTTTGAAAAATTCTTTCCATCGGTCGGTAAAGTTGTTTGGGAACTACACCGACCAATCACCCATTAGATCAATGACTTCATTAAGAAGTTAGGTGATAATTTCAATGATATTATGGATGATTACTTCAATAAGTTCCAAGAAAAAATGTATAACAAGTACCGGATTCCACCCCAGCTAGTGGAGAAATACAAAAATGACATATGTTTTGAAGTTGACACTGATTACTGTTATGTGAATGCTGTGGAACCAAGAACTCAATCTTTGTCACAAATGGATTATGAGATTGATTTTGACATCACACAATAGAAAATTGATGCATTTCTTACATTGCCAAGACATGCTACTGAGCTGAGGTATGGAACCTATGAAGAAGTGAAGGAAAAAGTAAAAATGAGCATTGTAGTACCCAAAGCTACAAGAAAGGCAACAAAGATGATAAAGGCATTATCGGAGAAATTCGGAGAAGACTCTTCCTCTACACCTGTCAAAGGCACCATTGCTATTACCGAAGAAGAATCTAAAGCCCAAGAGGCTGCTATAACATTGAGCACCAAATTGCCTAAGGGAAAAGTGTTGAAGAGAAAGAAACAGGACATATCAAAGGCCTCACCGAATCCACCTCCAAAGAGACCTAACACTAGAGCATCTGCAGCTTCACCGAGTAAGAAAACAAAGAGTGTTAATGTTCCCAAGGTAACAAAGACCTACAAGAAATCTACTCGGAGACTCATTTTGGCAAAAGAGTCTAGTGATACCGAATCAGAGGATGCAAGCAAATTTCAGATTGTCAAAAGCAAGAAGGTAAATGTACATAGTGTTGAAAACTTCTGTGCTAGTCTGAAAGAATATGGAGGATTTGGATCATTTAGATATGTAAAGTATGAAACCAAAAATAATGATGAGAAGAGACGAATTGAAGAAGTTGTCATTTGCACACTTCTAAAATTCCGATTAGCTCCATTGGAACTAGCTAAGTCACTTCCGAATGAACTTTATTTGCATATTGATAATAGGTGGAAGTATGCAATGGACTCGGAGAAACAGATCAGAGAAAGAAGTTTGGTACATCTCTTTCCTAACATGTCAGTAGCTGAAATAAAAGAACATCTGACAACCTACAACTCAAAGTTTCTTGTCAAACAAAGAGCCTTAAAACTGATGAATGGGTTGTATATTGAAGTTGAAAATGAGACAAAAGCAAAGTGGCAGGAAATCTTTAAAATCAAGGATGCCGGTGAGAAAGCTACAGTTGAAATTATTGATGTCACCGAGCAAGATCCTGATGTTAACGAGCAAGACCCTGTTGACACCATTCAAATAGATGAAGATGTCATGGATACAGAGGCACCGGAACAAGAAATGATAGAAGGCAATGCATATGCAAAACTTGTATCTAGTGAATCAGTCTTGGAACAAGTTCAGCCTTATCCACCAGTCAAACAACCTGTCTCAACTGAAACCCCTTAGGATACAGATCAAGGTACCGAAGGTCACAAGTCTACAGCAGGAGAAGGTACTACTCAAGAACAGACATCTCAAGCACCTTCTAGCACTGAGAATGTTGCAACTGAGACACCAAGTACCGAGACACCAAAGGACTCTACAGAGGCTAAAGAAACCGATCAAAGTGTTGCCTCTACCGAGCAACCTACCAAGGGTCATCAAGCCTCACAAGCCATTGTCTTAGTTCCATCGGTAAAAGGTAAAGAAAAGAAGATGAAAAAGCATAGTTTTAAAGTTGATTTGTCAAAACCAATAGTGTTGCCCAATATAGATATATCAAAATTAAAGGGGCAAGCACTCATTGATTTCAGTGAACTATGTAAAGCAAAGGCCGAACAAGAAAAGCAAATGGCGATTCAAAAGAAAAGTAAAGTACTTCAGAAGGTGAAAGCACTCTTAATAGATATGCTACCTGAAGCTACAGTGTCAACAGATGCAGCCATCCACACTCAACTAGATGAACTCCTAACAAAGATAGAGACATCTGGAGTAGATGCATTAGAGTATTTGAGCAAGCTAAAAGACAAAGAGCTCATTGCAAAAATGATAGAAGAGGTACAAAAAGCTATAGCTATTGGCAAAGTTAAACTTGTCAAATTTATTGCTGAGTTGACTCCTCAACTCAAGCACATTCTTTATTTATTTTAGAAACTCTGCACATTTTCTTTATTCATTAAAGATATAAAATAGAGGCAATTGAGAAAGAGATCACCGATCTCTCAAATAAGTTGACCACAGAGCCAAATTCAGTTCAGAATTTCTATACAAGGTTACAACAACTCATGGCTCAACAATTGGACCTAATAAATGAAGAACACAAGATCAGGATGGACATAATGACACTTCAGACATTATTCCTTCCTCATCTTTCATCCATCCAAGAACAGATCAACCGAGCCACCTCCTTATCTACTACACAAGAGGGAAGCACACTAGATGGCTTAATATCATTATTGGCTGATATTCAAGCACATAATTCTTTAATGGACAGTGTAAAGATTGCACTCTCTGTCGCTCTCACCGAAGCACGGACCAAGTACAAATCTATTTTTGACCAGTTACCACCCCCGAATGGTAATTAAGTTTTTGATGTTTGTCAAAAAGGGGGAGTGATACAGTATTGGGGGAGTGTAGTATTCAAAGTATCAAACAAAAGGAGTATAGTACACAGGGGGAGTATACCGAGTAGAGCAAGCAGAGTATCCAAGAGCAGTGAACCGAGTAGTAAACAGGACAGTAAGCAAAGATCAACAGCAGCACACAGAACATTGATCACCGAGCATGCAAAATCAGAGTTTTGTACAAGTATATCGATAAGGGGAGTATAGCTGGAAATATTATTTCATTGACTATTGTATATACTGTCAGTATAGTCAAATTTTGCAAGTACATAGATTATTGAGTTATAACTTTGAAAGTAGTTTTTGCCAAACATCTCAACTAATGTCAAAAGGGGAGATTGTTACTACTTATCAAGTTGCCATTAGTTTTATGTTCAAAGTTATTCTATATACTCTAGTTGGTTACTACTACCGAGATATTCAGTCGGTATGAACAGTCTAGTCGGTTATTGAAGAAAGTAGTCTCAGAATGTAATATACACTGAGCTGTCTACCGAGTATCATTTCATGTCTACCGAGCAGCAAAGATGACACATCGAGTTGTTATACACCGAGTGAAACATGTTACCAGATTCATTGAACCTAGACATACATATGAAAACGTGTTACAAGATCGAGGAACATCTAACCGTTATCACATTGGAAATTGCACTTAAAGATTGTGTATGATTTTGAGGTCATCTAACCAATGAAATATTTTGCATGGTTATTCATTCGATAAAACATGTTTGTAAGATCGAAGCAATGAAAGGATCACCATCATAAGAGATCTATTTATACAACATGGATTAAGATCAGAAATATACATGTAGCATGATAGAAAGGAAGATACAGAGATATATGAAGCAAGACATGTGAAAGCACTAAGTGTTATGATTGTTACAGAGACATAGAGGTCACCGAGAAGGATTTCAAAGAACAGTCAAAGAATAGAGTAAACAGAAGGGTTTACCGAGTTACTGTATGAGTTACTGAGGTATGCTATAAGCAAGGTAATCTTATTCTGAGCATATAGAATCTGCTATAACATTCCAGATGTAAAGTTGCAGATATTTGTAATGATTTATTGTAATATTTTGAAGTTGTAAGAGAAACCTTTAACAGGGTAAAAGACTCTAATCAAGTCTATAAATTGTAAAGCCTCTAACCAGGTGCAACATTTAGTTTAAGTGTTGTAAAATCCTTTAGCAAGGTAGATCTAACAGATCTTGTTACTCCTAACAGGGTAAGCTATCAGAAATAGCTAAACATGTAGCTCTAACCGAGCACTCTTTATTATTGCAGTAGTGAAGTTGTGGGTGCCATCCCCACCGCAGTTTTTCTCTCTAACCAGGAGTTTCTGCGTAACCAAAATATATGTGTTATGGAGTGAATCATGTATGATTGTTATCTATTTGTTTTAGCTTTATATTATATTACTGCACTATTCGATTTATGCATAACAGTAAAGTTATTATTGAAGAAATTTTTTGAAGTATTGATTCACCCCTCCCCTCTCAGTACATTAGTTTTCCATATTGGGCCTAACATTATTCCCACCTATGGATTGAAGGGGACTCAAACAATATTATAAACTGTCTTAAGGGGGTCTCAAAACCTTTATGGTCGATCAACAATATCATAATATATGCTAGAGACATAATTAGAACCTTTAAAAAAAGCTACATATCCCACATATACCGGGAGGCCAATGGCTTGGCTGACTGGGTAGCCACTGCGGTGGTTAACAAGGAAGCAATTACCACCTGGATGGGAGAACAAGGACTCCCCAAAGATGTCAGGCAAATCATTTGCTATGATACCTATAAAAGTACTCCTAAGATACTTGATGAACAGGATAATTGTGAAAAGAACTGACTTGAGTACTTCGAGTCATTATAATAATGAGAGACTCGTTTATTCTATTACCAATGCCATAAGCTCCCATGCTTTTTGGGTAACTTTGATAGTTCTGAAAAACTCACTGGCTAATCTTCTCTACAAGGTTAAAAATTTGGTGTTGAGCAGCGACAACATGGGTGGTAACATGAGGTGACATGAACCAAGTAGTTGTAAAGAATGGAAATAGAAGGAAGAGGTTTGGGACATTCTGCAGAAGGGTGGCTTCTCGAAATTCATGGGGAGACTCCATGGTCATGATGGTATGATCACCAATTTTTTCTGCAAAAACTGGAAAAAGGGCATGCTGAAAATGGGTGACCAAACTGTAGAAATCAATGAAGATTTAATTGCTCAAGCTATGGGCCTCACAAGAGAAGGGTGCAACTTCTACAGAGATAGGAAAGTTAGTAGGGAAGCTATTGAAAGATACCCGGTCACTAAGAAAGAGAAGAAATGACTGGTAAAGTTGAGCAGAACCTACTACCCGCCCAGGGCTTTTGCGAAACCCTGGCGAGAAGTCCTCTTTGTTTTAATGCAATACATCACTCTAGATGGTAGGTTCACTAAAGTTTATGGTTATCACTTTGTTCTACTAAATCACTTTAGGCACAATGATAAGGTTAACTTCCCTTATTTTTTGCTCTGTACGATGAATGCGTCCCTCAAGGCCTACAAAGAGAACCCACGGGGTGATACGTCCATGCACCAAGGCCTTATGGTTCTAATCTACGACCACCTTAAGCCCAACCAAATTGCTCGAGTGCATCTCTCTGTGGATTTTGAGGATGAGGGTCTGACCCTTCCTTCTCAGAGGAAGAGGAGTCTGAAAGTGACCCTTCGACTGATACTGAGGACAACATGGATGTCTCGGACTATGAAAGTGGGAAGAAGAGGAAACACATCAAAGCCAGACCCTCATCCTCTAAGGGCAAAAAGCCTAAAGGCAGTCCCCTGATTAGAATTTCTTCGGAAGAAGCGACTTCGGATGACTTTGGGGAGGAGCACCCTCAAGGGTGGCTGAAGAAGAAGACTAAAGCTCACACCCAGGCAAGGAAAAAGCACAAGAAGAAAGAGGAGACTGTTAAGGAACCGGAAGCCCACAAGCAGGTTAAGGCCCTAGAAGATGATCAGAATCTGGAAAAGGAGACCATGGAAGAGGTTCTTAGGGCTGTTGACACAACCATCCAACACACTCCTAAAGAGGAAAAGACAACCCCTGGAAAATATGACCCCCCCTCTAACCCTCCCCCCGAGGATTTGCAAGGTTTCATGGAAACTACGGAGTGGCTCATCAATGATTACAAGAAAGTTGTGGATGAAAATAAAAAACTCTGTAACAGAATCTTGATCCTGGAAACCATCAATACAGGGGAAGGGAAAACCATGGCCAACTTCATAAAGGACCTGAAAAGTACCATCGCCAAAGCTGAAGACATAAGAGATGCTTTCAACCCCAGGTTCGAAAAAATTGAGAAGGATTTGCTGGAAAGAAAGAATCTTGCTGACACTAACGACCACACCCTCATGGAAACTGTTGGCAAAATTGGTAAAATTGAGGAGTGCCTGAAGAACATTGTTGAACAGAGCCTTAGCATCCTGAAGATTTCAGCCAACAACACCAACACTCTCATCAGTAAGTTGGATGATGAAAAGGAAATCCTGGACATTGACCTGGAAATGAAAGGAACAGGGGAAGCTCAAGGCCCCAGAACCCGCACCAGAGGCAAAAAGAAGGATAAAAAACCCAATAAGGATCTGGAAGACCTTAAAGTTGTTGGGGCTTCTTACGACGAGCTGGTGACAAAGGCGGAGGACTTGTTGAAGAAAATTTTTGTGTAGCGCCTTCTCAATTTATTAGCTATTGTTAGTTTTGTTGTCCTTTCTGTTCACTGGTTTTTTTACCAGTCTTTTTGTGTGCGGCTCTTAAGCTCTGATCCTTTTGGTGTCCTTTCTTTAAACTTTTGTTAAAGGTTTCAGGTCTTGAAAACCTTCTTTTTTAATTAATCAGAACAAGGTTGATTAATTAAATCACTTTGTATTTAATTAATTTTCTCCAGACCAATTTTAGGTATTTACATAATCATTAATCAATCAACATCAATATCAACATCTCATGTATGGCAATTTTGAATCACTACATCAGTCCATCATAATCATCAAAACACAATAGGTCATCACACATCCTAATGCAACAATAAAACCATAAATCACCATAAGGCAATCCAACACATCATGGGTCCAGAACAATCACAAAACATGTATCAAATCGAGCATAAGATAAGCACTCAAGATCATACACTATAACAAGTGAAGCATCCAGAATAAGATCAAAGCACCACAAAATGATTTGCACTCAAATAGAAAATGGCACAACCACATGAACATAGTTAAATCCACATTAGGAAGCAAGAATACAAAAGAGCAAATCAGAGGGGCATTACACCTAGTGCCTTTGTTGTGTTTTATTTTTTAAATTATGTGGATACCTTTGTAATATAGCTTGTGATAGTGATTCATGATGTAAATTTATGTAAATCACTTGTATGGGTAGTTCCTATAAGGCTGAATGGTTACTCATCCGTTATCAAAGTCAATGTATGAAGTGCTCATGTATTGGAATCATAGTATACCTTGCTTGGTATATGTGATAGAAGTGATCATGTGTATCATGTCATTGTGATCATAATATTCTTAGTGCATGTGACACTTTGAGTGAGTTTAACCTTTGCATTAAGTGTATTTCATGTAGATGTGGTGGAATTCCCCCTTTCATATGTATTCTTGCATGATGAAGTAACCACATTGCACAAAATGAGAATGTCTATAAGTTGAGTGAGTGAATAGTTGCTTGTATTGGTACTTGAACTATTGCATGATATTGTAGTCTTAAAATACTCATCTTTGTGGAGTGTTTGGGCAATGTTCTCTAGTACACATTGGATGCAAGATGTTGTGCAACTTTTTACACCCTCAATGTGACTAGTGTTAGTCACTTTATTATGTGAAAGTATTATAATTTTGATGATTTATTTTGGTTATTGATGAGAATGTTCCTTGTGTTGTAAGGACTAGCATTATTATTTTTTAATTATCTTATGACTGGTTTAGTCACCAAACTCTACCATCTATCTATTTTGTGACCCTTGTCCCACTTGAGTTGTTGTTGAATTTGCTAGCATTTTCATGATTTAGTGTTGGAATTAACAATTCTCCTTCTTGGGTTTTTCTTTCAAATATCATGATGGCTATTCCAAATGTTTGACATTTCTAGTCCTATGTTGTGTTAAGTGTTGTTCTCTATCATGTTCACTATGAACGTTGATAGAATGTTTAAGGGGGTAGATTGCAAAGAATATACCAATCCTAAACTTGTAATTATATCATGATTTAATTATGCCTTAAATATTATGAAATGTTTATGTAGATTAGCATGTGCATTGTTATAAAAGTTGATGACGTGATATGCATGGTATAGACAATCACGAGATGATGTAGATGTACGATGTGATTGACACTATATGAAGTGTTATTATGTCTTGAATTCAATATATTGATGTTTCCAAGTCACATCGAATCTCTACGTGAATAGCTAGGTAAATAAAATAACAATTTTTATTACCACAAGTATGCACAGATTGATATGATTTATAATCTCATGTTTCATTCCTTGTTTTATCAACTCTTATTACTAGGTTGGGTATTGAGCTTGACCTCATTGGAGTAGGCTATCGTAGCTCTAAGTTTTTCTATTTTAGTTGTTGTTTAATAGCTCCATATTCTCCTTCTAGCTAACAAATTTGTCATGATATAAAATATTTTTATGCCTTTCAACCAATTAGTTCATATCCTCCCATCGTTGGCAATTGTGAATTTCACTATTTTGTAAATAATGAAAGCCTCTTGTCAACCCAAGTACATTCTAATGTGTATTTTCACATAAATTTATTCATGGCTTCAAGGTGTGGATGAAATCCCCTTGCCTTGGATGTATGTCCATATGTCAAAAAGGGTAGTATGTTTTGTTTGCACAAAATGTGTGTTTGTCTTGGAGTATTTAAATTTTAAGTACACACATATGTTTGTGTGTATTTGTCATTAATATTATTTCATTATTAATGATAGAAATTTGTTTAGCATTATGATAAGGATGTAGAAATTAGATATTATATTGTCTAGAATATTTTAATCTATAAGATGGGCTTAAACACTAAAATTCATCAAGAGTTAGGTATCCTAGCTATGGATGAGTTTAGCTTAATAAGTTGAGTTGGAAATATAAACATTCATATATCTTGAATAACTACCCATTATAGTATTTATATCATAGGCAAGGAAATATAAAATTTTATTGTCACCTATTATCTCTTAAAACTAAGTCTAAGGGAGCGAAATAATGATTTTAGAACTTATATAACCTTAGACACTTTATATATCATTCTAAGGAGTTTTGTTATCAGAGATATAAGACATAAGATTATATTAGTTGGACAAGGTTCTCTTATCATTGAATAATATAAAACACTTTTTGATTTGAGGATAGTGGAAGTAGTTTTGTTGGTAAAAGGTTATTCCAATTTGTAACTTTGGGTTAATTGGTAGGAAGATGGACATTGTTTAAAAGTTCATGTTGATATCCTTCTTAGTTATGTATTGACTTCAAACTCCTTCTATTAGCATGTTTACGTGCATATAGATTAAATATTTATGTTTGAAATTCTTATCTTATTTGTGAATAATATCATGAAGATATGTAAAAAATGTGCATTTACTTGCCCATAAGAATTGGTTTTGATTTAGTAACATTGGAGATGCGATTTTTCATGATGCAATATGTGATTGTGATTGAACTCAAAATTGATGAAGCAAATATTTTTGCTTATGTTTTCATATGATTACTTTGTAGTGCCCCTCCCTAATTCATCTTTTCTTTTATGCATTGATAGACTCTTTGGACTTAGCTTAGACTCTTTTATGATGATTTTAATGGATGATCATGGATCTATTTATATTTTGGATGCTTATAGTTAATGGTTGACATTACATATTGACGGTGGATACATTATGGCTTGTATGGATTATGATACTTTCGGGACTTTTATCTTGATGGACTTATGCTTGGTTATCTATATGTACTCTTTATACATATGCAAGGTTGATATCTTCTTATGATGAGATCATATTATGTGCTAACTCTAATTTATGCTTTATGAGATATGGTGATATTATTGGGGATGTTATGGTTGCCATGATTGTATTATCATTGTATTCATGAAAGAGATGATATTATACCACTCATTTATGAGTTAGGTGTGATGTCGTAACTCTCTTTCACTTGTCTGACTATTTCATGTTATATGCAATGTATATGTTATTGTATAGACAATTGGTGTTGCGTAGGATTGCAGGTACTAGACATTGACTCCACCTGGTTTCACAGGTCGAAGTGTGTCTGTAATCCCGACGGCAAGTTGATCGAAGGTGACATGAGACCCTACCACACACTCTAGGCTTAGTTGGTACCTTGTTAGTTTTGTTGTCGTGGCTAGAGTTGCCTTGTTAGGGGTCATGTGGTATTTTATGTGATCCCTATATTGAGATGTCTTGTGGAGTTGTGATTATTAATTAATTGATTTATATAATTTAATAAATAATAAATTAAATTAATGGTTGGTCTTGATATTTAAATATAATGTGTATTTAATTATTAAGAGTTAGTTATATGTTAGCATTTATTTTGTGGATTTATATTTAATTGATTATTTATATTATTTGTGCTTTTGGTTTATTTAAATTAATGGTTATTGGTTTATTTTTATTATTTATCCTTTTATCTATTGTTTTATTATTTATTTGGTATTTATTTACCTACCCTCTTTTACGATTGGCTTTTGAGAGTGGTAATTGGAGATTAATATTATTTTATTATGTTTTACCTCGATTTTTTATATGGTTGGTAGAGTTTATTATATTTTTCAATATTTTTGAGTCGGCTGTGATGGATTGTGATTTTTGGTTAATATTTTAAATATAGAGTTTTGAGATTTTCTAGAGGTTCTTCTGTTGGAAAATTATTGCATTTTTGAGATTTTGGCTTGGATGGATTTTCGGCAATGGCATGAGATTTGAGATTGGAAAGGGAGGCTTGGTTGAAGTTGTGTTTTGTGTTGGTTGGTTGTGGCTTGGCTTTGGTTTTGTTCTTCTACAACTATTCTTTCTATAACTTCAAATTCGAGATTGGAAGATATGTATACCTTCTTGGCACTTTATTGTGAAAGATTGTCTTCATTGTACCTTTGAAAATATGATTTTTGTGTGTTAAATAATCAATCTTGCGCTTAGCCATTTTTGTGATTTTAATTTGGTAAAATGTATTGTCGATAATGGAGTTTGGGATCTTTGTTCTGCATATAGAGAACTGGCATATGTTTGTGTTTCTTGTAATTGTCATATGTGAGAATTTATGTTGTTGGTTCCTTTGGAGGTTGCCCCTGTGTAGTCATTTATTTGTTGTGATTGTATTTTTCTTTTATGGTTGCTAGAAAAGCAACTTGTGCAGTGTCGGGTAGTGTTCATGCCTTGAGTTGATGTATTGGTTGGTATTGTAATTTTGATTTGAGTTGAATATTGTCTTGGATATCTTTTGTAGATGTCATAAATTGCTTTTGGATCCATGATAGTCTTAATCATTATTATTTCATATGTCTGAGTCAATTTAGACTCTCTGCCATGAAAGCACAATTCTAGTGAATAAATGCGCTAGAGTATGTGTCAATTGTGCCAGTCTGTTTGACATATGCACTACTTTGATGATTATATGTGCTAACCTGTTTACTGTATGCACTATGGTATTTATTATAATCATTAGTTTGGACATCATATGTGTTATTCTAGATCATATTTGTGCCATTGTTTATTGTGTATGCACTAAAACAATCTGCGGATGAGCTAGACTACTTTGTGAAGGTGCCAGAGCTTAATATAAAAGCGCTATAGTTCTCTGTGTATGTGCTATTATGTGGTCTATACCTAGTGTACATGGTGAAAATGGATAGCAATAAACAACAATATTGAAAGACTAAAATGGATTCAACCACGAAACCCTAGCCTAACAATGATGGTGAAAATGGATAGCAATAAACAACAATATTGAAAGACTAAAATGGATTCAACCACGAAACCCTAGCCTAACAATGAACAAAGATCCACCATAACATATGAAGATAACCTAAGACAATGCAAAACAACTCAAAATCACAAAGATTATACCATCACATGTCCAATAGGGTTTTGATCTCCATTCTTCATATCTCCATTGATCTTGCTTGATATACTTGCTCTCAGATTTTTATATGCACAAGAGCTCAACAAAGAACGGAATGTGGTTGCAAGTGGAATTGTAGTGTAGCCAAGTACTCCAAAATCAGTCATTAGGATGTATTATTAGGCATTAGGGTTTGTCAATGAAGAAAGCATCTCCTTAAATAGAAGACACAATAAGAAATGGAGGGTTAAGATTGAGAGGTGTAAAAAGAGAGGTCGGCTAGGATTAGAGGGTAGGTATAAGAAATACCAAAATAATGAAAGAGGTAGGTAGTGTAGGAATTAAGAGATGAATGACATGTGTCATGTGTAGAAAAAGATAATGAACTAATTAAATAAATAAAGATTTATTTAATTAATAGAAGAAGTAGGACAATTAAATAAATAAAATATTTATTTAATTTAGGAAAGGGATAATTTAAATAAATAAATGTATTTATTTAAATGAGAAATAAGGCTAGAAGAGGATAAATGAATTAATTAAATAAATAAAAATTTATTTAATTAATAGAAGAATTAGGCTTAGATAATTAAATAAATAAAATATTTATTTAATTAAACATGACAATTTTGGGTGTCTACACCTAGTTTTGAGTTGATTTTACCAATTTAAGATTTATTTTTCCAATCCAAAGGCTTGCTCGATTTATTTGTGATTTTCTTATATCGTCCCAGTGATGGCTTTATTTGATTAGAGATGATTGTTCATTCTTTATGGCTATTGGATGGACTATTATATCTTGCAGTGATTATAGGGATTCATTATTGGCATTTTATTATGCTTGAAGGTTTATGGCTCTTGATTGGATAATTATTATATGGGATTTTTGCATTATGACAATATGAAAGCAAATATGTATATGATTTGACTGGATATGGATCCTTTGGTTGGATATTATGTGATATCTTTGGAAGAGCCTTATTTTCATATTTTCTTAAGTATATTTATGTTATACCCAAGGTCTAGGAGAATGATAGGGAGAGTGGTCTTCCAAGTGGGTTTCAAGGTCATGAGAGATAGATCACTACGATCTCCCTTGTGTTGGGTGTCGGGGTTTAGACCACCAAGAAATATCATTGGAAGTTGGTTTGTAAATAAGTGATAACCTTAATAAATTAATCTAGATGGGATGGGTAGTAGGTTTCACATTAACAAGATAATGAATTAATTTGTGGTGCCCCACTCATGGCCTAGAGTGCTAGTATAGGCTTAGGATGAGATTGGGAAGGCCTTGGAGAGGCAAACTGAACTCCCTTGATTCTCTCAAATGTTGAGACAATTGCACATGGGTATCATGGGTGCCAAGGCAAGAGACCCAAGGATCTCCTTTGTGATGGGAGTCGGGGCGAGACCCCAGGATCTCCCTTTTCTGTTGTGATAACATGTGATGACACTCTCCCCTATATGTAACCTAATACCTTAGATTTTGTCTTGTTGGTAGCCTCTAGATTTTTATTGTTTTATTGTCTTGTGCTTGATTGATTGAGTCTTGAAATGTGTTTTGGGTTATGTTCTTGTGATTAAATTCAGTTGTGGTGTTTTTTTTATTTTATATCCTTTGGTTGTTAGGTGTCAGCCTAGGTTTGGAGTGTGTGTGGGACCTTATGTCATTCTCTGGAGCACAGGGGGGTGGACCTTTTGGTTCCACATGGTCAGGTGGTTTGATTCCTTCTTCCATTGGGATTTTCTCTTTGTTGGATGTTTGTGTATGTGGTTGAGGATTCTTTATCCTTCCAACTTGAGATGGATTCTTGGAGTAGCTTATCATGTATCTTTGTGATTGGAGACATCATTGTATCATATATATGTTTGATATTTATGTTGTAAGTTTGAGACCTATGGTTCATCATTGTAGTAGATGTTGTATATAGAAGAAGGAACTCTTGTAAGACATGAAATGAACCTTGGATATATGTTATTATGGTAGATTATGACTATGGTTTCTTGTTGGAATAAGATAATGTTATTTGGATTAGAAATATTTATATCATATGTCATTAAGACATGAATAATGTA
Source organism: Cryptomeria japonica (assembly GCF_030272615.1). Lineage (NCBI taxonomy): Eukaryota > Viridiplantae > Streptophyta > Pinopsida > Cupressales > Cupressaceae > Cryptomeria > Cryptomeria japonica. Next base: position 497,689,582 of record NC_081414.1, read on the forward strand.
ATGGACTTGTATAGAATCTTCTATTAGCAAATGGAAATGATATTTGACTAGAGATTTTATGTATACTTAATGGGTGAAGTAATTTGAGTAGGAACATTTGGATTTGTTTCATTAAAATGAACCTTCATTATAGTAGAATTGCTTACCTTGGATTCTTGAGTAAATGATATTGCACGGGAACTAGATATTATTATTAGGTTGTTATTCATGTATGCGTAATGGATTAGATAAATGATTACTTTCCTAATTTCTTAATTGTAATGGATGTTAGGATTAGTGAAAGAAGGATTATGCATTAGTATTAGATGATGTGTATTATATCTTGTGGTAATGTTAAGTAATGACATTGGAATACCCTAGGGAATGTTATCTATGTGATGTGAATTTATTTCTGCTTTTGTAATTATATTATTATGTTCATGGTTAATTTATGTATGCTTTTATTGTGATATTATGTTAGTTGTGTATGTGTACTTAATAGTTCTAAAAAAAAGTATCCCTATTTCTTGTTTAGTTGGTTGGTTTCTCTAGGGTATTTTGGCAGGCATTACATCCTCGGTGTGCCTTGTGTATTCATTAAATGGTTTATGTGTTTATGGATAGTGCCACATGAGATAAAGCTAAGGATATAGAGCATTTTCATGATTTAGTTTTATATTATTTTATTTGCATTAGTGTGTGATATTAAGACATCGAGACAATGTCTCTTTGTAGTGGGGAAGGATGTCACATCCCAATTTTTGATTCATTGATAAATGTGTGTGTGTGAATGGTAATTAGATGTTAATTCTAAAATGCATATAGTTGAGGATTATTATATTTCAATTACTTTGATTAAGATTGTGGTTTTATGGATTAATATATTGACAACAAATTGAGTGGAAGGTGAAGGATTGAAGATGAGAACATGGTTGAGTAACTGATGACCCATCCATCCAACAATGGTTGGCATGATGGAAATCATATACACACACTCACACGGTTGCGCTCATACTACATTTACTGGTCACGTGATGCATTTTTCATCTTGACACGAATACGTATGCATTATGATATGATTAAATGTGCATTATGATTTAAATGATGATTATTATTTTAATAGTTTAAATGATTAGTTTATGGATATACAATTTTGTTTATGATATTTTTATTTCAAAAAAATGACTGAATTAGAAAAATAAAACTCTCTTTTATATTAACGTTATTGTCTACATGAAATTTAGTTAGTGCATGTATGTACATTAAACATCGAAAGGAATCATGGTAGAAACTAAAAAGCATTAAGTATCATGTAGTTATCAAAATTTGCATGAAAATTATTATGCATTTTCATTAAATATTGCATGAAATTATTAATTGCTTAATAAGAATTGCATGGCATGAAATCAAAGTAGAAATTAAAATGCATATCTTAAAGATGTTCTTCATTTTTGTATGAAAAGAATAAAAGTTATTTATATGATTAGGCTTATATATGTTATGCTTGAATTATCTTGTTAGGAAAATTAATTTACTTTCCATGTGCATTTTGGGCTTTACCTTCTTGGCTAGGTGTTGATATGAGCTAACAGAGAGTAGATCTTCTTTTCATGATCTACACATAAATATACAATTTTAAGTGCTTTGGCCAAATCCACATGATTTCATTGAAATAGTTGAATGTTTGCCTAGTATATTATATATTTTCTATCATATCCTGATAGTAGGACATTGCATGTTCATGTTAGAGATGCATGTAGATATATCAGGTTGCACTAGATTCCATCATATTTATCATTTCTAGATTGCTAATAATTTCATGCAGGGTCCAATATTATTCGTGTTTGGAAGAATTTTCAGGAAGTGTAAGCTTCCTAGTTGGGCAAAAAAGCACTTGAACCATGTTTTTATCTCTTGAGTTTGAGGACTATCGTTGGGGTTAGTGGCAATCAAAGACTTTCTTGATTATGTTATATATCATTTCTTATATTATTATGTTTAGATGGACATGAGAGCCTAAGAAACTTTCTTGTCTATCATATTTCATGTTCTTATATCCTTGAATAGACACTTTACACATGAGATATAATATGCCAATTATATATATTGAAGATGATTCATTCTTTTTCATATTTATGTGAAATTGAGTTATTTATTTGATTTTGTGATATAGTTAAGGGTTGTGTACCTTACATTTTGTAAAATTATATTTTTTCCTATACTCTGTAGTGTTGTGATTAGATTGATCTCATTTTGTGTAAAAAATACTTTGATTTTGTAGCCAATTTTGGCATTTGTAAACATTGGGATCATGTCCACTTTTCTATTTTTGGCAAGTAGATCCTATATTAATGCTAATTCCAATCTCATATCTTGATAGGAGGACTTATTTCTCACATAAGGATTTTTTATTCTTATTCTTCACTGAGAGTATTTTGTATTTTCTCTCTTTTGGGTAGGAGTTTTGTCCCTACTACCTAGGATTTCTCATTTTCTCTTTTTTTTTGGTGAGATATTCCATTTGTACATGGGTACCTAATATGGCCTCATGTTCAAGACCCATATTTTCATTGTTATATATATCAACTACTTCATGCATTGCACTTAAGGGGAGTGTTGATGTGAATAAGGTATTCTACCTAACTAGTTCACCTAGTAGGTCCTAGTCACATGTTAATTAAGTCCTAAGAATATTTTTAGAAATATTAGTCGGCATGAGAACTTATCATATCTCATCCCATTTACTTCTTGTGTCTTAGGTCCTTTAATGTTTATTTTCTCATGTTATAGTATTAAGACACTTGTCATGATCTTGTCTAATCCTATCTTTAACTTTGCCTATATAAGAAAGGTCTCATTTATACATTGTATTATATTGCATATCTGTATATTTTATATAATATTATTATGCATTCATTATTGTGAATTCATACTCTTTGATTTTTTCTCTTGTTGAATGAAGTTTTAGATGCAAGTGATATTGGGAGCTTGAGTCCTTGAGTGACTCTAACAAGGTGGCCAACATTATAAAGTATTTTTTAAAGAGAGTCAAGAGTGATAATATTGTACACAAGGTATTAAGTAGTGATTTAAACTATTGTTTTAAAAGTAATCTTAAAAGTGACTTAGAAAATATGGATTGAAAGTAATATCAAATTAAAATATTTCAAAAGTCACTTTCTTTCTATCATTAAGAGGAAAAGTGAAGTAAAAGAGAAATCATTTCAGTCATCCTAAACACTCTTATAAAATGAGTTTTTGAGAAGAGTATTCATTCTTGGTAATTTTCATTTTACAAACCCTAGTGTAGAGAGGTGAGAAATTGTTCATATTTTTCCCTAGGATGATAACCCTATAGAAAAATTGGTTTTGTGGATGAAAACCCACCTAGCCATTTCTTCTTGGATTCATTCAAAAAAACATAGAGGTGAGTATAATTTTTGGTTTTTGAGGTAAGTTTTAGATTTATTATTTTGGTAAACTATAATTAAATATTTCAATTTGAAATAAAAGCTTGTAATTTGAGAAGGTCATTGCATATAAATATATATCATTATTTTGAGGTTTTAGACTAGCCATAGTTTTTTATTATGGGAAAATCAGGTTTTGAAGGGACCCTGAAACCCTTTACAAAGGAACCATAAAAGATAAAAGCATTAAGAAACTAAACGGGACAGACAGCGAAAAAACCAGCAAAGTTTTGGACAAAAGCTAGCACAAAAGTCCAACACTACCAGCAACGACCAACAAAAATAGAAAAAAGACAAATTACATTATGTTTTAGACTAGCCATAGTTGACAGTACCATGTAAAAAGGAATAAGGAAGTTTGGTGAGATCATGAGATTTTTGGAAGGAAGTATTTCCTTATTTAGGGATTGTAAAACAACTTTCTTGCAAGTAGTAATTAGGAAATTATAAGGATTTATTATTGTTGTAGAAAGTGTAACAAAAAGCTATACACACTACTATTGTTAATAATTTTATGGTATAATAATTACTACAATTGTACCTACATCCTTACACACTACTATTGTTAATAATTTTATGGTATAATAATTACTACAATTGTACCTACATCCTTATAAGTATTTATACTTAGGCCAACACCATCTACAATCAAACAAAGCTTTAGTTTTGGGTCAAAAACTAAGATTTTACTATTATATGTAATCTTGATTTTATATAAGTATATATTAATATTCCTTGATAAGAAATTTCTATCAAAAATTTTAGACCAACAAAGATTGTGTTACTCAATTATTTGTGCAATTGTTAATGCATGATAATTGCTTGCCAAAATGCCTTTGATAGTGAAAGGTACTACAATTTTTCCAAATTATAAAATTAAAAAATGTTGAATGGTTTTCATCTTCTACCAACTATTTGATGAAATGCATGTGAGATCAAATTTAAAAAAATTACAAGTGTATTTTAAATTTCTAGATACAGAAAATACAACATTTAAGAGAGGTTATCATGAAATGCATTAATACCATGAATAGATAAAGAAATGCCATGATGACCATCACATAATGTCTATCAACATTATAAACTAAAATGCTACTAAGTGTGAACACAACACTATTACTAGGGTGGTTTGGTGGGATTACATTTATAGACCACTATGTATGCTCTAACCCTATTGAAGATATGATAAGTAGACACACATAAGGGTTGGTCCAAATCCTAATAAATTTTATATGAGTGATATACAATTAGGAAGGTTAGATTTGGATACCCTAAGGTAAAATCTTAAGTTAATCTAAGAGCTCTAGATTCACTAAAATTGTAAAGGGAAAATGCATCTACATGAAATGATTTAGGATAATTTAAAAAAAACAAGCAAATAACAATCAATATACCTACATTAAATCACTTGAAATTTATTGTATTTAAATTTTTAGTTAAATTAGATAAATAAAATAAATTAGTTATATGGACACTTAATGATGATTTTCTTGGAAGAGACTTTATCTAGGTGTTAGGATGCATTCACTAAGGTTCTAGAATTTTATGTTAGCTATTGATCTATGAATATGTTTTCAATTTATCTAGGTTTGCATTTACATGTGTAGACTTTAACTTTGTATGTGGATATAAACTTATAGATCATAGAGATGATTTGATAAATCCTCATAATTTGAACTTGTTTCACATAATGTTTGATATATGGATTCAACAAGGATAGTCAATGTTTACAAACATATTTCTAGAATCTATCAAATTGTAAGGGTCATGTTTTCCTTTGTTAGATCCCCGATGAATTGACTTTATGACAAAGAGAAAAACTTAAGGAGAATAAGCAAGGATGCAATGATCCTAAAATGGCATGATATTGATGTGGATAGTTTTTTCCACTTGTATCTCAAACTCTACATGTATTCTCATAGTTATTGTTATCAAATACTATATTATTTTAAATTTAGAATTAGTCTTTAAATACAACACCCTATCATGCAATTGGTACAGGACACACTTTAGTAAATCATAATGACTAGTCAAAAAGGTGATTTTTTTGAATTTAATTTGAAATTTAGAAATTTATAGTTCATGAGTGCATAAGTGATCCAAACTTTTGGCACTAAGGTATTTTGGATTAGTTATGTACTCCTGAAACTAAACCAATTCAAAGAAAAACATAAGTGAGGCATGCAAAAAATGTACGAGGAGACATGATGTTAGGATTGAGATTCAATAATGTCATTTGCTAACTTGAACATAAAAATTAACAGTTTAGACTCTAGTTGATGCAGATGGAAAAATTAGTTGTCATGGATCCAAAACACAAGGAAAAAGGGTATATCTATTCAATTTTTACTATTTCCCAAAGACAATAATTATATTTTGGAAAGTATCATTGTCATAATATTTAACCCCTTTATTTGAATGTAAATTATAATACTCTCATAGGAAGAAAAAGTGCATACCTTACACTTTGCCCCTTTTATTTTGTCACTTTGCATCTATATGTTTTATGCATTATTTTACCACATTGTTTGACTATTTTGGTCTACTACTAACCCAAGGCCCATTACAACACTCAATTATGTGACATCACTCCATTTAGAACTTATTTGGCTTAATTTCCAATAGTCCTATTATCCTACACAAGATAACAATTGTGATTCTATCCTATAGGAAACATTATGAGCACAATCTCTTTACCTTGTTTTCAAATTTTGAAATTTAGATTTTCAATCCTAGGGTCTCACTATTGACCATAAGTGTGGGTGCCAAAAAAATTAAATTATGAATCTAAGCTTGTGTATATAAGGACATTAATCGTGGGAATTTCCACATGGGCACATTATTGAGTAACCACAAACTAGAGATCACAAAAGTGTTGAATGTTTCTTTCCTTGCACACAATCAATATTAGTCATTATTAATTGACATATAAAGCATTAATAATCATTCAAATATCAAGTAATCATCATACATTGTTAAGGCATACTCTAGGTTCAATGTATACCACAATAATTCATTAGTTTGCAATAGGCTTCAATAAAGTTATAGTGTTTCGATACACAGATCCATTGCCACCTCACATTGACATCCATTATTATCCCCTATCTCTTTTATCATTATCATTAATATAAAAAAAATTATCAAGGCTGCAAAAATTTATGTTAATTATAATCATATTCGAAACCCATACAACATGGCCACCTTGACACAAAACCACCAACATGTCATCATCCCCTCAACCCAGATTAGCAACCCATTACAATGACACAACATTATACCATTACAAATACCATATGAAAAATGATCATATATAGATAGACAACAAGGAACTACATTACTTGAGAGCATAGATCATAGAAACGAAGGGAAAATTCAAAAAAATGTCTTAATCAACAATGTTTCCAATAAATATCATGTCGAGGTCATTAAGATAAAAAACTTGCAGTCAATGCTAAGACAAGAACCCCAAACAAAACTCCTGTAGCATAAAATCCTCCTAGAAAATGAAATACTTTCACACCAAGCACCAGAGGAACTCAAAACCCACAAAAAACAGAAGCCATGTTCCTCACTTCACCTCCCAATAGAATTCATCAAAGTAAACAGTTTGCACAAATCTATCCATCCATTGCAAATTATCTACATTGTCAATGTCCACCACCTTCCCTAGGAAATCTCTGCCAACCACCGCCCATTGTCAGTGGTGAGCCAATCCAACCATGTTTAGATTCATAATGAAAGGTTTCCTTTGGACCACCACACCAAGCAACAACAACTTGGGTAGATCCCCAGGCCACAGGATTCTGACCCTAGGCTCGACAAAAACTACCACATATTTGTCATCTAAGGCTGAGGTCCCATGGAGGGGGGCTTCCTAAAAAATATTGTTGGAACTACTGAGATTTTTTAAGAAAATTTAAAAGTTGGTGGTCCCATGAATTTTGTAGTGTAGTTCAGCTTAAAAATTTAAGTTCCAAAATTTAAGGAATCTAGTTGTCTCATGAATATAATATCTTTGTATGTTCATAATAAAAACAAGTAAAAATAATTTATTTCCTTCTAAAACTATTTTTTAATAGAAATTAAACTTAGATGTTTGAAAAATACTAGATTGTTGGAATCAATGAACACTGAGAGGGGGGGTGAATCAGTGTTCTGCAATTCACAAATTTATTAAACTAATTCTTAAACCACCAAATGCATAAGAATAAAAGTAAAGTGCAGAAACATAAACCAATAAACCACAATACCATAACACCATAATTTTTATGTGGAAACGTGGAAAGGGAAAAACCATGGTGGGATTTGAACCCACAATATTATTATACTTTGATCAGGAACTTATGATAATATTACATGAAGAGGAATGCACTTGCATTCAGGCACACTGCCTAGAGCTCACTGCTCAAATACAAAAGAGGGCTACAACTCGAAGGAAGGCTCACTACCTTACAATTGATTACAAGTATGACTAAACTGAATAATAGCATATACAAATTCCAAATAGCAGTTTTGGTTAGGCTCAATTTGACTTGTGCAATTTTTCTCTTGATCTGCTTTGTTATGTTGCACTGTCATATATTAGAATACCAAATATGCAATGACACTCATAAATATTTGCACATTAGCTCATATAGACTCCTCACATTCATATCATCATGCATAATGCTCAACCAAATCGGTCTTATATATTTGCACCACCAAAATAGATCAATTCCCATGTCGGCTTTCAAAGACCACATAACATGCAATATGAAATGTGCACCAACAAGTCAGCTCAATTCCTCCACAAAACCATATATGGACCTAAAAAGGAATGATAACAAGCTTCACACATGTTGGCCCAATCACCTCGAACTTGAAACCAATCACCGAAATCATCCCAAAGATTTTGCATCACACGTTACACCAAAATAGCTTTGTTCTTCCTGAATTACCAGATATTGGACCTTCAATCTCGCTCATGAATCAACACCAGAAACTAGAATTACAAAATAAGTTTCCTCGAACCTCAAATTATCTACCTCTATCACTGTAACCAAATTTATACAACCAAAATAAAGATCTGCACACTGTACTCATACTCTACTGGATAATGTATTCCACCTTCTAGACTTATACCAATTGATAATGCAACTTCCAATAAATCAAATCTACGCATATCAAATATGATTTTTGAAATGAGTTGCCATCAATGACAACTCTTAAACAGTTCTCATGCATCAATCATCACCGAAACAGTGTCTTTTGACAACATATATAACATCCCTAAGCTAGTGGGGCAATTTCTAGCCCCACCCCATTTTCAGCCGCTCAAATTTGCATGCCTTAAAAGTAGGGGCTTCTATTTTTTTTGGAAAAGATTCCAAATAATCCTACAGCACAATTTTTTTTATTTATGGGACCACCTCTTCATTAAAAATAGAGCTTAAGCCCCCCTCATGGGACCCCAACCTAAGAGGAATTTGACTCTAAACACCTCTCACAAAAGTGCCTAAACAAGTCTCATCCTTTGGTTCCCCAAGATCCATAAGAGAAGCTAGGAGATGAGAAGATATCCATGTTCACACAATACCTATTTTCTGATGTAAGGAAATTTATTTCTAACACCATCTAAATGGCTTCCATTCATAACAACCCTAATTCTTTGCAAACCATCTATAGCCTCTAGTTTGAGATAAACTATAGAAAGGGCATTTGCCTCTTGTCACTTTAAAGCCCACTTGGGCACTTCATTTTAATATTGTGATGCCAAAATAGGGAAAACTGGCCAAAATATAGGAAAACCAGATCACCTCCCACATGGCCAACAAAGTTAAAATGAAAGGGGAATTAAATTTTATGTCTAGCTCAAGTAAAGGAGGCGCCACACCATCTAAAAACTAAGAACCATGCCACAATATATCATACCCAAATCCAAGAGTTTATCATGATTTGACATCACTTCATACAAATTTAATGAAATTCTCCTACCGTGTCAGAGACAAATGAATGGAGCCACTTGATAATATTTCCAATGTTGAAAGATGCAATCAAGGATCATAGGTCGTAGTGATATTAAAATATATTATTATGATGTCTATCCCATCAACGTCGTTATTGGCCAATTCGTCAACCTCTTTATTTCCTTCTATATATGTGGTTTATTATTAATGCTTCAAAGTTATGCAAGGGTTCTAATGCTCAATCAAGTAGAGCATGAAGCTTCCAATTAAGTGTAGTCCTCGAGTGCAAATAATTGATTACAAGAGAAGAGTCACCCTCAATTTCTATGTTTCTAGCTCCAAGATCCTTGTATAAAATGAGGCCATGGATGATAGCTAGATATTCATCCTCATTGTTGGTTTTGATTAGTATCTATTTAGAGGAACTTTGGATAATATCACCCTTCCAATTACTTATGATACACCCACCACTAGAGGGGCCATGATTACTCTTGGATGACCCATCAAAATTAAATCTAAACCACCCCGATTGAGATGGAGACAAGACAATGTGTTCCCTGGCTAAATTGGAGGTTGGGCCCTTGAGCCAAACACAAGGCGGGACCTTTAATCCCAGCCAATTAAACCCTATCTTAGCATCCCACTCTATAAAGGAGACATTTTTTGGGGTTGAAAGAGATATTCTGGTATTGATCACCTCCACTATAGCAGCTTTGGTTTTGTTTTACAGGGAATTGATGCTCAATTATTTGTCCTAGAATATTCTTCTATTCCTTTTGTTCCACAATTGTTGATGCTAAAGAAAATGGAGTTTTGTTATATATCAACATGAATTCATTCAAATAATGAGCCCAATCATAAGCAACATGAATTCAAACCATTTCAATAACATATCAAGAAAGATGAACGTCAAACATAGAGAATTAAATTAACTAAACATAAAAATATAATGATGCTTCTCCTATGATCAAATGTGCAACTCTTTCTTGGATTCCTCCTCTCCAAGATCCTCTTGCTATGAATTTTGCACTCAACTCGAGTACCAACACAAGGATGGCAAATGAAGATTTAGAGATGGTTGATTATGTGAAATTTGTGGGTGAGTATGCAAGGGCTTGTTGAATGTCCATAATAACACCAAAGATAGTGGTACTACTTTGTCAATGGAATGCAAAATCCCTTGAGATATGGAAATCCAACCTTAAGATACTTTCTAGCCAACCTCCTCTTACAATGGAAATATGAGCTCCTTTTTATAGGAAGAATGGGCTAATGGATGGTCAAGATTGAATGTCTTAAGAAGGACTAGGATTGTTTGAGGATTCCATGATTCTCAATCCATGTGCTCTTCCCCAATCAATCACCTGTTGACAAATGTCAACAAGGGAATACTTGAGAGGGAAGTGGACAAAGCCTTAAATGCTTGCAAAGACATGAAGGAAGCCATTAATGGCTGAGTTGATGGGTTTGGACTTAACCCAGGGCTAGAGGAATGTGCAAGAGTTAAATGGGGGTTAGAATAGTCAAAGCCCATGTGGGTTTGCTTGTAAAAGGGAGAAGGTATTTTAGGCTTTGTAAGAGCCTTGATGGTTGATAAGTGACCCTTCCCCAATCTCATGGTTTAGATTCATGTGCAAACAATTAGGGGGTGAATAGGCTAATGAAAAGGGGTTTAGAAATAATTAAGGGAAGGATTAATGTGCAACTTGCATTTTCTAGAAAATGCAAGTGGGTGAGGGGATTTAAATTAAATAAGATAATTATTTAACTAAATTTTATGTGTGGGAGGATAAAGGGATTTAAATAAATATTATTTTATTTAAATGTCAGAGGAGGTGTTTTAGGATAAGATGAATTAATTAAACAAATATGTTTTGTTTATTTAATTAATAGTTGGGACATGGTTTAATGAATTAAATCAAATAAATCGTATAATTTATTTAATTAATAGAAGAACATAGCTAGGGTGAATGAATTAAATATTAATTTGATTAATAGTCAGAAAAGGGGAAGGAATTAATTAAATGTGAATTTAATTAAGAGTTGAACAATTAATAATTAAACAAATATAAAATTCATTTAATTAGGTAGGACAAATTCAGGTGTCTACATTTGCCCCTCTTTGAGACGATGTGGTTTATCACATTGTTTCAAATAAAAACAAATATGTATGGTATATGTCGTGATGTGTGTTAGGTTAGTGGTTAGGTATGCCCCCTCAATAGATGGGGAAATTTTTTTTAATAAATTCGAGCGATTTCTCAAAAATTTCCAAGAAAATTAGGCATGGTAGAATGGAGGATTTGGGATTGAATGACAAAGAAATGGGTGAAAATGAATGAGCTAGGCGTGAATGGCGAGCTGCAAAGGAGAAGGATAAACCTATAAGTACCCTTACCCAAGGTCATATAGGAGATACTATGCAAATGCAGTGGTTTGTAGTGCATCTTATTGATGTTGCACAATTGATCAATATAGTTTTGGCACAATTATTTTGACAGTCTCGTGCAATTGTTTGAATTGCCCCTATTTTAGTCAAAGCATGATAGTTGATTTCAATGTTCGCTCGAAAAAGATAAAGCTTGAGTAATTGAGTCAAATTGACCTATTGAAACGTAGATAATTGATGTAATTGTCCGATGGCATTGAGGTATCTAAGTCAAATTACCCATTGAGATTTAGACAATTGATGTAATTGTCTATTTTAATTGTGTTTGATTGTTTGAGCAATTGACAGTTAGGTTTAAATGGCTGACATAGTAACTTGTTTTGCTTAAAGGATGACCTAGCTGATATAGGCTATGCAACTCCTCCTTTTATAGATGGACTACAATGTACTTGGCTCGATTGCTTTGTGGTAGATGATATCGGGTATTCGGTGATGATGAGTTGGATGGGGAGGGTAACAGGGGGGTCAGTTTTAGATAAAAGGTGTGGAGGACCTAGTAGCCAATCCTTTAACTCGAGGCTATCTTTTCAAGAGGATTAAATAGAGTATCAATTGTCATAACTATAATGTATGAATGATATGCAATGATATGGATTTTTGGATGGATGAAATGAAACAAAATGCAACGGTAGGATATGTTCATATGATGAAATGGATGGATCTCGTGCCTTTCATAGTGATTCTTATTGAACACTTGACAAGACTGGGAGGGGGGTGACTCAATCCAAAACTTCAAAATAGATTATTGATAAACAAAATTAACTTATTTAATATTAACACATTAATCATCAGCACATAAGCATCAACCGTAAACGCACGAACACTAGATTTACGTGGAAAACCCAAACAAGGAAAAACCACAGTGATAATCTAACTCACAATATGAATAACAACATTTACAATAATTAAATAGGCTTACTACCAAGGAGAACCAACAACTAAAGGACTTGCATAACTAAGGCACACAACCTTAGGCAAGATACAAAGAGGATATGCTTCATTGAAGATCACTTCTTTAGGGCAAGATACAAAGTGTTGTCGAATGACTCACTGTCAATCAACAACGAATGACATAGATGAATTGAAATTGAGAAGGATTCTCATAAACATGAAATTACCCTTGAACAACTAAATCAAGCGACCAACACCATGGCAAACATCTATGATAGTCTTCGTTGTCACAACAAATTATCTTGCTAAATATATCACCTTCAAATATCTTCTCAAACTGACTTCCACATCACCACACTCAAATTTGCTTGTAAATAATTTGCATACACTTCTCACACAATTCCCTTTTCATCCACGCATGATTCACCCATCTACACATCTTAAATATGAGATACAATATTGATATCCTAATTAAGGGTTGGCCAAAATAGAATAAGAAATGTTAAACAAAATAAGCTACTTGGACCTAAAATACTTAAATTGGTCCACTCCAGGAGAAAGAAGGAACCAAAACATATCACAATACATCCTTCCATGATTGATCCAACAATCTACACATGCTAACACATACTCTAAACGTATTACAAAATGTAACATGAAGAAATAATAACCAGTCTGCCACATAACCTCTTCTGATGCGAAATACTCCATGTAGATCTCTGCATGCCTTGGTGAGACCCAAATTAACATCTCAACACATCTTCCAACACATATCTAGACCAAAAGAATATGATCCACTAAACTGCAATACAATTAACAACATATCCAGAGGGCACCAAAAGCTTTTCATACTACCCTGAATACAGGATAACACAACCAACACCAAAAACATTAATAGCAACATAAAACATAGTTGTGCAAAAACGCATATTTGGAACAACATGTATCTAGATAACTAGGTGTAATGGTGCAAAAGTGACCCTACAAAGGGAAGAACTATGATCCTTTGAGAGCCAATTTCACAACATACATTCAGATATCTCCAACTAGTGAAATTGGTGAAGATATCTAAAATTATAGAAATGAAAAGAGAAGATATAGAGAATATTCGGTCTAAATCTAAGTGTCTCAACCAAGGATGCTAGCATGATGCACAGACGTATGTGTGGCGTGTTATAGTCTCATACAAACCATGAATAGAAAAAGACTTAGAAACAAAAACCTAACTCTGTATTTCAGATGACCTGTGAAACCTAGGAGTTAGAAATGTAATAGCAAATATAGAAATAAAAGAATAAAATAAATATCAAGATTTAAGGGATTGAATGAGAGGAACAAGATCAATAAATGCAAAAAACCTTCATGTGATTGAATACCTTCAAGAAAATTGCACACATACAAAAGAGGAAAAATGTTTGGGGCTATTTAGAGACTTGCCTCAGTCAAGTCCCTATTTTGGTGTTTCCACCTCCACGATAGGGAGATAGATAGATAAATCAAAAGATAAATAGATAAAATAATCAAATAGATAGGGGATGTGATAAATCCCAAGATGCTCAAAGACAAGATGACTAAAAAGATATTACCAAATAGGCCTGAGAAAGTCAAGAGAGATAGGAAGATTATTGTGAGATCTTGAGGCTGTTGTAGTAAACTAGAGACGGTTGTAGCAAGCGAGATAGAGAAAGAGAAAGTTGTGAGAGTTCGGAGAATAAGAGAGAGAGCTATAGATATTATCCTAAGGAACTAGAGAGATTTAAAGGAGAGAAACGATCCATTTAAAATGAGAGAATAGGAGGAAAAAGAGGGTTGGCAAGCTATTTAGAAGATTCTAAGCCATTTTCACCGACCAAGATAGGTGAAAAGTGCCAAAATGCGTAGAACCAATATTTGAATGTTAAGATGTCATAGGATGAATGTGTGGTATATGAACATCTATGTGATGCACTAGTGTCCAAACAAATCATGCTAAAAAATGATGAGTGGCAAGAGAAACCTATGGCTAACATGAAATTGAAGATGAAAGATAGCTGTTCGAAAAGATGTCCTGAGCATCTTGAGAGGGAAAAGGCTGATGCATGGGCTAAAACAAGCCTACTCAAATGCTAGGGGAATGAATACTAAAGTGGCTACAAAAGTGTAGGTGAATCGCAAAGGGGTATGCAATTTTTGACATTACACTAGGTTTGACATCAATGACAACCATATAAGCTCAGGCTATCAACAAACTCTATCAATCTCCAACACTTATTCATCATTGAGATTTTTTGGTACTGATCTTGACTGAGGTATCAGAAACCAAGGTTGAGTGTTTCACTTGTTGCTATAAAATAGAGACATTATAAACAAGGAATATTCCCCTTCATTTTGGGTCTTATTCTCATGGTCGATGTATACGTTGTAGTCAATAAGCTCCCTTTTATCCATGATAATTTTTTGTGTTGCACAAGATCGCTTAGCTTATTGAACTTCCCATGTAGACACCATAAGTATTTGCCCCAAACCTTCATTGGAACAATTCATAGACAAAAACAAAGAAAATATATCATGAACCATCATGGCCACTCTAAATCACTTGTGGACATCCTCAAGTAGCATAGGAACATGATATAACACATAAATTGATAAGAGCCAATCAACCAAAAATAATCTTCTTGCCAAAAGATTTGTCTTTGTGTCTTGTTTCCAGAATGTTTCCTAGTTAAGATGCTCGTTTGATGTTTGGTCTACGCTTTTTTATTGGTCTTCTTGTTTAGGTATTTGATTTGTACACTTAGTTTTGATTTGTGTTCGGCATGTTATTTTACCTACTATTTGCATGAACAAGAATCGGTTTATTGTAGTGCTTTCGATTGGTTTTTGTGATGTTTTTAAATTTTATAGTTTTTCCAATGTTCTTGGTTTTTCTAGTTTTCTAATGTTTTTTAGTTTTTCTTCAGGACGTTTTCAAGTGTTTGATAGTTGGAGTAAAGTAGCTTCATGATCCATTTGATATTCAAAATCCACTCCCATAATTATGCAAATGAAAGTTGCCTCAATTAAGTGTAGGTGCTAAATGCGATGGTAGGACTGTACGATAAAGATAAATGATAGATCAATATCAAGCCATGGTAAGTATGAAATTTTATGCATGAAAGGATTTGATCAATGAATTTGAAAGACGGTAGAGGAAAGTCCCTATGCATGACACCTATTTTCTAGGTTTTCACCATCATACTTTTCCAAGGTGCTACTGAAGTTTTCACCATTTGGATGAATGATATTTTTCTCTTTTCCTTTTTTGTTTTTTGTTATTTTTTTAACTTTTTTTAATGGTTTTTGGTATTTTTGAAATATGAGACAAGATGCTCTAATTAACTATGAATGGAATTTATTGAGATGCATACTATTAATTGGATCTGATAATGGTTCCCCTTCTAGAGTAGCCAACTAATATGTCCCTGACCCAAAGACTGCAATAATTACATAGGGACCCAGATAGTTTGATTCAAATTGTCCTCTCTTTTCCTTGTTTAGATAGTTATGAGGATTTTCTCTGAGAACAAGATCGCCAACTTCAAATGCTATAGGCTTGACTCTATGATTGTAGCTTCTAATCATGTGTTGTTGATATGCTTTAAGATGGTTGAAGGAAACTTGTCACTTCTCATCTAACAATTCAAAGTCTTGAAGATATGAGACTCAGTATTCCTCATCGTTGATTAGATTATGCAGTGATACTCACAAGGATGGTGACTCAACCTCCATAGGTAAGATAGCTGTAAGGAAGCAGAGTGTGGAAACGCCTTCCTGAATGTCAATTTCTTAAAGGAGAGAAGCAGAGGTAAATTTTAATCCAAATTAAATTCAATAAGATGCACAACAAAGAAATAAAAAAGTAAACAACAAAGATACAAAATCATAGAAAACACTAAATTTTTCACGTGGGAAAACCCTTATGGGTAAAAAAACCCACACACCAAGCAATGTCTTCTTGTGTTACACTAAAAAAAATTACATCCAAGATACAAACTTAATTGCTCAGTTCTGGTCTTTATTCAGGCAACATTACAACCATCAAATTGAATCCAATCTACATAACTCACAATCACAATAGTTTTGCAACTTAGCATTCGACTAAATCTCCAATCGATCTTCTTCAACCAATTAATTGATCTCCTCCAAAAAAAAAAACCTTGTGTAACCATTTCTTCAGACGTTTTAAATCTCTGCTAAAAAAAATGGTTCATTTCAATTTCCATAGCTCCAACTGTCAAACTTCCTCAGACTATTGATAACATGTTATGTTTTCTACATCGCATCCTCTGATTCATTCCATCTTGGACCAATCATCAACATACAACTCAGCAAGTCATTTCGCATTTGGTCGTGGTCCCCACCTCTATCACTCTTAACTTATTGGCAGTAGACACTTTGATACCTCACGGGATGGCGGGGAGAGTGTGTCTCCTTGCTTCCTCGTTAGCCTGCAAGACTTCTTGGGAACCCTCAGATACCATGCAGGGTGGGAAGGAGAGAAAGCCTCCTTTCTTCGCTCTCTCTCTCGTTGTCCTGCAGCACCATTATCAGGCTATTGTTTACCACGTGGGGTGGCAGGTAAGTCCAATACCCCACTAGCCTGCGACACTCTTCCCATGTTCTTCTCAAATTCATGGGGTGGTGAGGAAGACAAAGTCTCCTATCCCTCATTATCCTATGACACTTTCCTTTGTGATCCCCCACGCAACCATAACTTTGGCTAATGTATAACACAAAAAGCTATTCAGCTGCGTTTGGAGCTGGTCAATAACATGAACATTTTCCATATCGAATTGCTCACTAGAGAAACCAAATGCCATCTAATCAAGATTTCAACCTGTAAGTTTGAGACACCCTTTCTCAACATTCTCCCACTTGATGAAGAACTTATTAGCATCTCTAAAACATTTGAGACTAAAGAGAAACATATGCTCCAAGGCCCATAACGTTAACACACCATTTGAACTTAGTCATGCTTGGTCAATGCATCTGCAATATTCTTCAGAGTATCCACCTTTTCTATATTAACCTTTCCATCTTCCACCATGTCACGAACAAAATGATATTGCACATCAACATGATTTTTCTAGGCATGGAAAGGGATTTTTCACCAAACAAATGGCACTTTGGCTATCACAACAGATAGAAATCTACCCTGCATTAAACCCTACATCAAAACACAACCATTTAATCCAAATAGCCTCTTGACAGGCATGAGTTGATGCCATGTACTCTACCTTTGTAGTGGACAAAGTGGCTGCAACCTGTCGCTTGCTCATCCAACTAATTGCACCACCATTCACTGTGAATACATATCCACTGGTGGACCTTCTGTTGTCAATGTCCCTTGCCCAATTAGAATCCACATAGCCATGAATGTTGATATTCCTCTACGGTCTAACCTTTTTTCCATGGTAACACAAAGCATACTAAGAAGTCCCTCTCAAGTATCTAAACACTCTTTTCATAGCATCCCAATTCAGTCTTCCCGAATTTGCCATAAACTGGCTTAGTACTCTCATTGCTTGGGCAATATCTGGCCTAGTATAAACCATTGTCTACATTAGGCTGCCAACTGCACTTTCATAGGGCACCTTGGCCATGTCCTCCATCTTAGAAGGAGATTTTGGACAATCTTCAATACAAAGCTTCGTTCCCTGCAACACTAGAACAACTAACAACTTGCAATCTGACATTTTAAATCTCTCTAGGACAATACTAATGTACTTGCTATGACTGAGCCAAAGCTTTCTATTTTTTCTATTCATACTGATTTCCATCCCCGGAATATACCTAGATGCACTTAAGTCTTTCATTTCAAAATGTGCTGATAATTGAGATTTTAAATTATAAATCATACCCTTATCGTTCCCAATGAACAACATGTCATCCACATATAGAGAAATGATAAGCAAACGACCATTCTCAGTCTTGTAATACACACAATGATCAAATTTGATCCTACAACTCCCAATGACAACACAAAGGTATCAAACTTCTAGTACCACATTCTAGGTGACTATTTTAAACCATAAAGAGACTTTTTCAACTTGAAAACCAAGGTTTCTTTACCTTTTACCACAAAATGCTCAGGTTGGGACACATAGATTTTTTCCTCCAAGTCTCCATGAAGGAACGCTATCTTCACATCCATTTGTTCAACCTCAAATTCATATCTTGTTGCAAGTGACAAAAGAAATCTGATAGATGTCAGCTTTGCTGCAGGAGAAAATATTTCTCCATAATCAATTCAATCAACTTGGGAATAACCCTTCGCAACCAACCTAGCTTTATATTTTTCCACACTGCCATCCAGATCAATTTTCTTTTTAAATACCCATTTGCAACCAACCAATTTTTGACCTTCAGGCAAGAGCACTAGATCCTAGGTTTAATTCTTCTTTATTGAATCCATTTCCTCATTCGTAGCCTCCAACCAGGAATCTAAATTAGACATTTGAACTGCCTCCTTCACAGCCCTAGGCTCATCAGTGTTAGTATCAAAGCATAGGAACAAATCGAATCCAACAACAAATAACCATACTTATCAAGTTGTCTCCTCTCCTGTGTAGACCTCCTCAACGGTTGAGGTGGAGGTTCTTGCTCTTTCTCTTGATCATAACTTTTGGAGTTGCTTGAGCTCTCCTCTCTTTTAGGTACACATGGAGTTCGCAGTTCCTCCTTTTTTGGAGTTAGAAGAATTTCAACTTTAGCTTCCTCTTTCTCTATCTTTCCAAACTATAGATCAACTAAGGTAGGCTTCATCTCATAGAAGATTACACTTTTATTGTAAAATACCTTCTCAATCACAGGATTCTAAAGCTTGTATCCTTTCACACCCAAGCCATAGACAATGAAGATACACTTGACAGATTTGTTTTCAACTTGGATCTATTAACATCAGGCACATAAGCATATGACTCACAGCCAAAGACACGAATGTGTCTTAGAGAGGGATTCTTACCAAACCATGCTTCCATAGGCGTCTTGTCTACTAACACCGAAGTGGGACAACTATTCTGTAGATAACATGTTATGGACACAACCTCAGCCCAAAACTTCTGCTCTAGGCCATAACAACTCAACATGCTTCTTTCCTTTTCCATTAGAGTTCGATTCATCCTTCCAGCAAGTCCATTTTTCTATGGAGTGTAAGGAATGGTCTTATGCCTTTTTATTCCATGGTGTTTGCAAAATTGATCAATTTTTGTTGAACAAAATTCACCGCCATTATCAGTCCTTAAACACTTAATTTTTCTACCAATCTAATTTTTAACCAAGGTTTTAAATTCTTTAAACTGAATAAACACTAATTTACTTTTCAAAAAGTATACAAATACCCTTCTTGAATAATCATATAAAGGAAACATAGTATCTAGATTTTGATAACGAAGGAACATTAAATGGACCAAAAAATATCAGAATGAACATAATCCAATAAACCAGAAGATGTATGAGGACTAGAGTAAAAACAAACATGGTGTTTCTTTCCATATATGCAATGCTCACAAAATTCAAATTCAAAGTTACAATCATCAAGCCCCTCAACTAGATTTTTGTTTTTTGGAGCTTTTAAGCCCTTCTCTCCTATGTGACCTAGTCTATGATGCCATAACATCATTTTCTCTGCAAGAAGTTTGACCTCCATAGAGCTTGCAATGTTTTCCTTCCAGGTAGCCTTCTCTGACTTTCTAGAGACACTATTACAGTGAATAGATTGTGCATCTAGCTTGAATAGAGTACTAACTCTTGCACCCTTAGCTAGCACTATTGAGCCTCTAGTCATTTTATAGCCACCACCTGAGAAGGAAACTTGTACACCAGCATCAATTATCTGACTAACAAAAAGAAAATTATGAGCCAGACCAGGTATGTGCATTACATCATCAATTCCCTTAATTCTTCCATTAGGAAACTGAAATATGACTCTTCCTCATCCAACAATTTTAAGAAAAGAATCACTAGCTAGATACACCTTTCCACCATCATACTCCTCATACTTTGAGAACCATTCTCTATGAGATGTCATGTGGAAAGATGCACCTGAATCGATCAACCAGACAATATTAGTTGTCTGAGTTGCCAAGGAAGCAATGAAGGCATATGCATCACTCTAAGAAGACTTGGTATTAGAAGAGTTATTCTTCTTCTTTTTCTCCTCTTTGCAATCCTTTTGGATATGACCAAACTACCCACACTTCCAACACTTCACCTTGGACTTCTTCCCAAGAGGCTTTGATCTCTCCTTCAATTTGGATTTGGAATTCTTGTCCTTCTGCTTGCCTTTTTCCTTCCATCTGCCCCAAATAGCAAGAGCCTCCTTGGCCATCTCAGAAGATTTCCTCTGTGCCTCCTCTAAAAGCAACGAAGCAACCACATATTCCATTTTGAAAGTGGTTGTTGTACTCACAATAGCCATCACCAGATGATCCCAAGTGTTAGGAAAGGAACACAACAAAATCATACAATGGTCCTCTTCCTCAATATTAACTCATATAGAAGTTAACTGTGCAATGATCATGTTGAATGCATTTAGATGGTCTGCTACAGATGTACCTTCACTCATCCTCAAGGAGTATAACTTTTTCCTCAGGAACAAATTATTCACCAGAGACTTTCCTTGATAAATATCACCAAGTTTCTTCCACAAAGAAGTTGATGTCTTCTCCTCATGAACGTTCAAGAGAATAGAATATATGAGACATAACCTTATCATCCCTTTGGCTTTCCTATATGTGGAGTCCCAATCTTCTTATTTCATGCCTGTTGGTTTAGTTCCAGACACTTCAACCTAGAGGTCTTTGTCCACCAACAGATCTTCCACATTGAGTTTCCATAACTTGGAGTTGCCACCATTGAACTTCTCAATGTCTACTCTCCTTGATGTGCTTACCATCTTCAATATGCAATTTCACACATAAGTCCTCTACAAAACTCCCCCTGTATAATTAACACAAAAAAAACCCATCCTACCCACAAGTATAACATAATTAAATATGATTTGATACCACTTGTAAGGAAAGTAGAGTGCAAAAATGTCTTTCTGAATGTCAATTTCTTAAAGGAGAGAAGCAAGGATAAATTTTAATCCAAATTATAGTCAATAAGATGCACAACAAAGAAATAACAGAGTAAACAACAAAGATACACAATCACAAAGAACACCACATTTTTCACGTGGGAAAACCCTTACGGGTAAAAAACCCACACACCAAGCAATGTCTTCTTGTATTATAGTAAAACAAATTACATACAAGATACAAACTTAACTACTCTGTTCTGGTCTTTGTTCAGGCAACATTACAATCATCAGATTAAATACAATCTACATAGGTCACAGTCAAAATAGTTATGCAACTTAGCATTCAATTGAATCTCCAATCAATCTTCTTCAACCAACTAATTGATCTCCTCCAAAAACAAATGTGCAACCATTTCTTCAAACATTTTAAATCTCTGCTCAAAAAAACAATTCATTTCAGTTTATATAGCTCCAACTATCGAACTTCCTCAGACTGTCAATAACACATTGTTTTTTCTACATCACATCCTCTGAGTCATTCCAACTTGGACCAATCATTGACATATAACTCAGCAAGTTGTTTCACATTTATCCATGGTCCCCAACTCTATCGCTCTTATCTTATTGGAAGTAAACACTTTGATACCTCACGAGATGATAAAGAGAGCAAGTCACCTTGCTTCCCCATCAACCCACAAGACTTCTTAGGAACCCTCAAATACCTTGTGGAGTGGTGGGGAGATCAATCCTCCTTGCTTCTCTCTCTCTCTCCCTCTATCTCGCAAAACCATCATTAGGTCGCTATTCACCACGCGGGGTAGCAAGGAAGTCCAATACCTCGCTAGCCCACGACACTTTTCCCATGCGCTTGTCAAAGTCACGGCGTGGTGAAGAAGACAAAGTCTCCTATCCCCCACTATCCCATGACACTTTCCTTTGCGGTCCCCCACGTGACCATAACTTTGGCTGACGTATAACACGAAAATTTATTCGATCGCCTTTGGAGCTAGTCAATAACATGAATGTTTTCCATACCGAACTGCTCACTGTAGAAACCAAATGCCATCTGATCAAGAGTTCAACTAGTAAGTTTGAGATACCCATTCTCAACAATAGCTTCTACTCCATAAACAAGTGAAAATGGTGGTGTGTCTTTAAGGGTTAGAATGCTAGTTCGATATGCCCATATTGCACAATTCAGATGGATGTGCCAATCACTACCGACATCATTGACCCTTTTTTTAAAGATTCTTAGGATATTTTTGCTTAAAGCTTTCACTTGACTATTGCATTGTGGATGGTATGGGGTGGAGAATCGGTGTTGGATATGGAATTTTTCACAAAGTTCATGGACATCCTAGTTTTTAAAAGGAAGACCATTATCTGTGACAATGGACATGGGTACACTGTATCGACATATGATATAATTTAGGATAAAGGATCCAATTTTCTTTTTGGTGACTTGTGTTAATGGAACAACTTCTATCTATTTTGTGAAGTATTAAATGGCAGTGATAATGAATTTATGACCATCTAATGATGATGGATGAATCTTACCCACAAGGTAAACTCCCCATTGATAGAAAGGCCATGGTGTTTCAATAAGTTGTAGTTCATATGCTAGTGCATGTATGGTGCAGTCACAGTGGGAGGGTCCTCAAAGAGAATAGTCTGGACTGTGCAACAAGAGTTACACAATAGAAACAACTCAAAATGATGGAGGCAATGTGGAAACAAACTATATTATATCATAAAAATCAATTACAAAGTATCGGCAACATGCGGGCTCACAAAATCTAACTCACGGGCCTAAATATAATACATGTGTGTTAGGCAACATTCGGCTCAAGCAGAATGTGAGCCAACTTTGGAACTCCTAACCTTCAGATCTATCTTTTATCTTCTAAAACTTGATTCTAAATTTTTAATTACATTGATTTATATGATCATGGGTGATTCGCGTCGACCCAAGGTGGAACAATCACTTATGAACAAGATGAAACATGTAAAACAACAAGGTCGGCCTCCGCCAAAGAGATCCATCTGAAAAATCCATAGGATAAAGTGTGGACCTAAGGGAAGGTCAGCCACATGCCAAGGAATGTTGGAAACAATAAACTGAAGCTCTGCAAGCTACGGAAATGATCCGCAAGATTCGCCAATAGAAAATAGGTCCAAGCGGTTCCAGTGTTATAAGCCAAAAAACTGTCTCAGATTCTGGAAGCTATAACTTTCTGGAAAAGAATCTAAAAGTCCCGTAGACTTAGGATAAGGAAAATGAACATGTCCACAATCAAAATCTAGCTCCTGGTGAGAAAATACAAAGAAACACAAAATGAAATGTTGAAACTGCAAAATAGTAACAAACTGAAAGAAAATGTTTTTGGATGATGCAAGATTGTCAAGAACCAGGGATGCTCCTACATCAGACATCTAAGGTTGTTGAAACAAAGTGAGTCCCTTAATTTTCTGGGGTCAGAGGAAAACCAAGATGGTCTACCTCTTCCTAAGAAATCCATGATGAATCTTCAACGGGTCTACCTTTCCACTTCACAAGATACTCTCTGTACTGGTTGATCTGGGTGCTACGCCCAATTTTTCTTTCCAAAATCTCTTCAATCTGATTTGGTATCCACTGAGGTATCTGATTCTCCAAGTCTACTACACTGTTCTCACTAAATTTTGTCTCATGATACTGATGTATATCTTCAATGTTGAATATAGGTGAAATACCCAAACTATCTGGTAACTCCACTTCATATGCATTTTTGGAACTGAATTTCCTCAAGATCTTACAAGGTCCAAACTTCCTCATCTTCAACTTATTATAGGTTCCAACTGGAAATCTCTCTTTTATCAAATATACCATCACTTCATCACCTACTTCAAATTATTTGTCTCCTCTTCTCATCTGCTTTCTCATACTTACTGTTCATGTCCTCCAAATGTTGTTTGACTTGAGTATGTATTGTTTTCATATGCTCTACAAATTGTTCTACTTCTACAATCCTCTTGTCTTCATTATTGATATCTCTCAATTCTAATATGCCTCTAGGGTGTGCTCTGATGACAATCTCAAAAAGGTGCTCTTCTGGTACTCCTATTCACTGAATTATTGTAGGCAAATTCTGCTTGCGCAAGAACCAAATCCCAACTTCCAATTTTCTCTCTCCACTAAGCATATCAGTAAATTACCCAAACTCCTATTCACTACCTTTATCTTCCCATCAATCTATGGGTGAAAAGTAAAACTAAACTTTAAATCTATCTTCATCTTCTTCCAAACTATCCTCCAAAAATATCCAACAAACTTAGTGTCTCTTTCTGAAACCATTCTCTTAGGTAATCCATGCAATCTCACCACTTCTTTGAAAAATAGGTCAATAACATGTACTGCATTTGATGTCTTCTTATAATGTATGAAATGTGTCATCTTTGAAAATCTATCCACCATGACAAATATAGAACCATTTCCTCTTTATGTCCTAGGCAAGCCAAGTATAAAATCCATGCTTATATCCTCCCAAGGTATCTCTAGAACTGTCAAAGGCTTATACAATCCAATGTTCTGACTGATACCTTTTCCAAGTTGACAAATCCTACAGCTCTAAACAAATTTCCTAACATCCTTATGAATCGAAGGCCAAAATTAATGCTCACTCACCAATGCCATTGTCTTATCAACACCAAAGTGTCCCACTAATCCTCCACTATGCTTCTCCTTTATCAAAATTTCTCTCATAGAACTTCTAGGTATACACAACTAAACTCCTCTAAACAACATATCATCTTGAATGAAATAGTCCAACCACTTACTTCTATCTATCATAACCGGTTCCTTACATTCTTTCCAAGGTTCTGCAAAATTCGGGTCATCCTCATACAAGTTCTTCAATTCCTCAGAACCTAATACCCCCACTCTCATCTTTACCAGCAAGTTCCTCCTTCTACTCAATGAATTAGCAACTTTATTTGACTCTCCACTTCTATGCTTTAACACAATGGTATAACTCTGCAAGAACTCTACCCATCTCATATGTCTCTAATTCAGCTTACTCTGACTATTCAAATACTACAAAGCTTGGTGATCAACATACAACACAAACTGCTTAGGAAATAAATAATGTCTCCACTTCTTTAATGCTTGAATTATGGCATAAAATTTCTGATCATACACAAAATATCTTCTCCTTGCATCATTGAACTTCTCACTAAAATAAGCTACTGGTCTTCCTTCCTGACTCAACACTGCTCCAATTGCATTCCCACTTGCATCACATGCCACTTGAAATACTTTGCTAAAATGTAGTAAAGCTAACACAAGCTACTCTATCACCTTTTACTTCAACAAATCAAAGATCCTATTTGCTCTAGTTGTCCACTTGAAATCCTTTCTATCTCCTCTCATTGTTTTTGTCATAGGGCTACAAATTGGACTGAATTTTCTAATAAACTTTTGGTAGAAACTAGCCAATCCATGAAATGGTCTAACCTCTCCAATGCTTTCTGATGTAGGCCATTCAACAATTGCTCTTACCTTCTTAGGATCCATCTTCAATCCATATGTAGATATCACAAATCCAAATAGACTAGTTCTTCCTTCATGAAACTGCACTTCTTAATGTTTATCAACAACTTCTCTTCTCTCGACCTGTGCAAAACTTGTCTCAAATGCAACATATGTTCCTACCTTGTTTTATTGAAAATCAAAATGTCATCCAACACAATGACAAATTTATGTAAGAATCTCTTCAATACCTCATTCATCAACCTCATGAAAGTACTTGGTGCATTATTCAATCTAAAAGACATCACCAACCATTCATATAGTCCTTCATTCGTCTTGAATGTTGTCTCACATTCATCTCCTTCTCTAATTTTGATCTAATTGTATCCACTGTTCAATTCTATCTTTGTGTAGTATTTGGGTCCACTCAAACAATCCATTATGTCATCCATCCTAGGCAAAGGAAATACGTACTTCATTGTGATCTTGTTTATTGCTCTGGAATTAGTACACGCCCTCCATTCTCCATTATTCATAGGCGCTAACATTATTGGCACTACATAATGACTCAATATTTCTCTAATCAAACCTTTCTTCAACAACTCTTTCACTTTTCTATTCAACTCCTCATTCTCTGTTGGTGTCATCCAGTGTGTTGCTTTGTTAGGCAAACTAGCTCCGAGAATTAGGTCCATGCAAGGACTGATACATCTCAAGGGGGTAATCCATCATGTACATTATCTGAAATAATATTTGCATACTCTATTAGCAACTCCTTTATCTCATCTGGTTGTTCTTCTTCATGCTCCAGATATTCAGTCTTCTTAGGAACTAGAGAAAAACATGCATTCTCGTGTCTCATCCTGTCCAGGAATTTCCTTCCATCCACCAAACAAATTCTATCACTTTTACAAACTTCACTTTTCAAAGGCTTCTCCAAGGGAAACAAGGTCTGCTTCATCCCATTTGTAATAATAGTGTATATGTTCTTCCTTCCATCATGTATTGTATGTCTATCAAACTGCCAAGGTCTACCCACTAAAATGGGACAAATATCCATAAGCATAATTTCACACAAAACTTCATCGTGATAAGGTCCAATCTTAAATTTCACCAAGCATTGTTCTCTTACTAGTATCTTATAATCATCCTAAATCCATGCTATCTAATAAGGCTTAGGGTGCTTCAACCTTTCCAAATTCATCTTATTCACCATCTCCTCTGAAACAAGATTATCAGAACTACTACTATCAATTATAACTTTACAACACTTACCAGATACCTTATATTTGGTCTTGAAAAAATTCCTCCTCTGCAAGGGTTCCTCATCATCTTCGGTGTGACACAAATCTCTCTTCATCACCAACAATTATCCATCTTTCGATTGATTAGCTAATCCAGTATGGTCTTCTTCCACCAATGTTGCCCTTCCAGTTTTCTTGGTCTTCTTACATTAAAAAGCTCGATGCCCTTCTCCTCCGCAGTTAAAGCAGGTTCCTCTAAACACCCTTTTATCCTATCTTATGCCATCTTTTCCATAACTCTCATTCTGGTATCCATCAAGTTCTCTTCTCTAGTAAAAAAATCTATCATCCTTTCAGTATGAACTACCATCTCTACTAACTTCCTTGTCTTTGGTCTCTACAGGATCCTCTTCCTTAAAAAAAGCTCCTTCCTCCTTGAAATCTTCCTCTAGAAAACCTTCCACCTCTACCTCTTTACTTCCGCTCATGTCTTTTGTTCAACTTTTCTTTAGCCTTTAGGGCATATTGATAGGCTTCCTCAACACTCTACAACTTGATTAAACTGAGTTCATCTTGTATCGAAATTCACAACCCATTCAGGTACCTAGCAACTTTTTCAATCTCATCATCAACATGTCTGGATCTGATATTCAACTTGTAAAATGTTTCAGTATACTCCTTCACACTAAATTCCTTCTACTTCAGGTTCTACAACTTCTAGAATAGATTCACTTGATAATTGGCAGGCATAAACTTTGATTTTAACTTACTGACCATCCGCTCCCAAGATTAGACCTTCTCTTTACCTCTTCTCTATCTGTCAACTTGCAAATGTTCCCACCAAAGAGATGCATGTCCTTTCGACTTAGTGCAAGCATATCTCACCTTCCTATCTTCCAGGGTGCCTTCAAAATCAAAATACTTTTCCATCTCCATGATCCAGTCTAGCAACTCATCTGAATCCAACTTGTCATCATAATCTGGTGGGGTAAAATGTGGTCTGGTATTCACTCTATACAATTTTCTTATAAACCTTTCTTCATCTAGATCGTTCATTGTGGATTTTTTCCTTTCTCTCTAGCTAATTCTTCTTCCTCATCATCACTCACATCTTCAACATGTCGACCTCTTCTATGGGTTGTTTCAACAGCTTCCAATCAAGCTACAATTCCTCTCAACATTTCCATCACAATAGGGTCTGCATTTCCATGTGATCCACCATTTATAGAATTTCTTTGAGCCATCTTCATGCAAGTCCTCAGCAGCTATAGGCCAGATCTGCAATCCACCACCCTACAACAAAATCTTACTGGACAACACAATTTCTGGAACAAAATCTCGCTCTGATACCAATTGGTGCAGTCACAGTAGGAGGGTCCTCAAAGAGAACAATCTGGACTGTGCAACAAGAGTTACACAACGAAAAAAAAAATCAAAGTGATGGAGGCAATGTAGAAAGAGACTATATTATATCATGAAAATTAGTTACAAACTGCCAACAACATGCAGTCACACAAAATTCATCTCCCAGGCTTGAATACAAAACATGCATGTTATGCAACATTTGACTCAAGCAGAATGCGAGACAACTCTAGAACTCCTAACCTTTAGATCTATCTTCTATCTTCTAAAACTTGATTCTAAATGTTTAATTACATTGATTTATATGATCAAGGGTGATCCGCGCTAGCCCAAGGTGGAACAATTGACGATGAAAAAGATGAAACATGTAAAACAACAAGGTCGGCTTCTACCAAAGAGATTCGTTCGAAAAATCCAAAGGATGAAGTGTGGACCTAAGGAAAGGTTGGCCACATGCAAATAAACATTGGAAAAAATGAACTGAAGCTTTGCAAGCTATGAAAATGAACCACAACATTCGCCAATAGCAAAAAGGTCCAAGCGGTCTCAATGTTCTAAGCCAGAAAACTGTCTCGGATTCCAGAAGCAATAACTTGCCGAAAAAGAATCCAAACGTCTTGTGGACTTAGGATAAAGCAAATGAACATGTCCACAATCAAAATCTAGCTCTGTAAGATCCGGTGAATAAATGCAAAATGAAATGCCGAAACTCAAAAATAGTAACAAACTAAAAGAAAATGTTTTTGGTTGATGCAAGATTGCCAAGAACTAGGGATGCTCCTGCATCAATGTATCAAGTCTCCATGAATTTGACATTTCTTGCATTTTATAACAAAATAGTAAGGGTATTTCTCCATTGAATTCCAGTAGCATCCTATTCTCATGAGCCTTTTAGCCAAGGAAGGACCAATAGAGTGAGCTTTGCAGATACCATCATGTACCCCATGTTCACCTCTCCTTTCTATAAACATCATAGGAGATTAACATAGAGACCTCATCGGTATAAATTATCAGCGATGATTATGTATCAGGAAGATTGGCGGATGAAGGTCTTACATTGATTATTTGATAATTTTGGTGGAATGATTTGATTGTGAAGGTAAGCATAGAAATCACCATACCAAGGGGAATTTGGACCAACGACTTGACATACCATTTTAAACTCCGAGATATCATAAGCAGGGATCCATAGTTATTCTACTAAGAATTCATATTCTATAGAATTTTGAGGTAGATCCAAGAGAGAGGCTATTGTATCCATTACATTTGCAATTATGTTTTGTGTCCTTGGAATTTTCTCAAAAGTGATAGTTGTGAAGATTGGTTTGAAACTACCAACCATATATTTGTAAGGCATGAGATTTTCATCCTTGGTTTGGTAGTCATCATTGACTTGTTGGATTACTAGTTGATAGTTGCCATAGACTTGTAGGTCCTTTAGGTTCCACTATATACCCATTTTGAGTCGTGTGATCAAGACTTCATATTTTGCTAATGTTTTTTGTGCATGTAAATGTTAGCCTATATGATTTGGGGATGCTATCACCTTGAGGTATGACAAAGAGAATACCCACCCTTGAACTATGTCAATGCATGATCCATCAAAGTAGAGCTTCCACTATTGTGTACAAGTGTTACTGTTGTTAATATTTCTCCACCAAGAAAGGTTGAAATGAGTGGGTGATTATCCACCATGGGAGCTTCTACCAATTGATCTGATATCACTTGTCCTTTAATTGATTTGCAGCCCACATATTCAATATCAAATTCACTGAGGATCATGACCCACTTTTCTAATCAACTTGTTAGAGTTGCTTTACTTAACAAATATTTCAGAGGATTGATCTTTGTAATGAGCTTTATTTTATGTGTCAGCATATAATGTCCTAGTTTGATTAAGGCCAAGACCACTGCAAGACATGCTTGTTCGATAAGGGTATAGTTAAATTCATACCCTACCAATGTTTTGGAGATATAGTATACTATGCATTCTTTTCCTTTTCAATCATGTTGTACCAAGTGTACCCCTAAGGTAGTAGCAGTAGCTGATATGTATAATAGTAAGGGCTTATTTGGAGTTGGTGGTATTAACAAAGGTGGTCTCATTAGGTAGTGATTTAACTGTTGAAATGCTTGTTGGAATTTTTCATCCTATTTAAACTGAATATTTGTGTGTAGAAAATGTGTGAATGGATGACATTTATCGGCCAACTGAGCGATGAACCAACAAATGGATTGCAACCTCCCTTGAAATGTTCTTATTTGGCTAATGTTCTTTGAAGGTGGGATTTCAAGGATTGCCTTCATCTTTGCAAGATCAACTTCGATTCCTTTATCTGAGACATTGTATCCTAGGAGCTTCCCAAAGGTTACTCCAAAGACACATTTCTTTAAGTTCAAATGGAGCATATATTGTTCTAATATTGTGAAGATCTTATCCAAGACCACCAAGTGATTCTCTCTTGTTAAGAAATTTTCTAAGAGGTCACCCACATAGTCTTCCATCAGTGTATGCATCATATCATCAAAGATGGTGATCATTTCTCACTGATATGTAGCTCCAACATTCTTCAGGCTAAATGGCATCACATTAGGTAGTAAGTGATTTAGTTATACCCGAAAAATTTGTCCATGAGTGAGAGCATTGCATGCCCAACAGTCAAATCCACAATAACATCAATGTTAGGAAGGGGGAAGACATCTTTTGGACAAGCTTTATTTACGTCCCTGAAATCTATAAAAATGGGAGTACCCCCATTTGGTTTTGCCACTGGTACAATATTGGATATCCATTCTGCATAGTCAATTTGCCTGATGAAACCAACATCTAAAAACTTTTTGAGCTCCACCTTTACTAAAAGTACAATTTGAGGATTCATTTTCCTTATCTTTGTTTTTACTAGTTTGGCCCCTTTTGCTAGTGTCAAGTGATGCATCACTAGGTCTAGATCTAGTCCTGGAATTTCTGCATAGGACCACACAAAGTTGATCTGTCTTTTTGAAATAATTCTACAAAATTAGGATCTTCTTTTGGAGTCGATGATGCTGCTAAGTGTATTATGTGGGGAATTTATGTTGTTCCCAGATTAATTTCTTTTGTTGCTTCCATGAGGATATATGATCTTTCTTGATTTGTGCTAAAGGGGATAATGACAAACCTTCCATCCTCAAGTGCCTCTAAAAGGTTTTCACCATTGGATTTGTCCTTTAGTTTTACTTTTTTAGGATTTAAGAGTGTCGCGGTGCGGTTTTTACTAGAAGATGCATTCTTGATTGTTATATTTTTGCAACTAAAAGGTTTGGTATTCTCTCCAGAGTAATTCGCACTGTTGAGTTCAATAGTAAAACCAACCTTGTGATCCCCACTTAGTTTGCTATCCTGGAGTTCTAGGAAATCAATAATCACTTCATCATTTTGAAACATATCTAGGCATAGAGGACCTTGTTGGTCCCAGTCAATGAGTTGAGGATGTATAAGTGGAATTATGTCATCAACTTGGTTGAAGTCGTAGGATGTGGAATTTAAGGTTAGGATAGAGGTATTGAGGTTATCGCAGGTACTCTCCTTTTCACATTTAAGCTTAGAAAGCGATACATCTCTATCAGAAGGACATTGTGATTTTTGTGGTTTATCCCGTTGACTTTGAGATTTTGTTGTTTCAATAGGATCCCTGAAAGTTTCGATCCACGCCTCTCCTTTGACTCTTTTATCTTCAGAAGAGTTGATGGAATCCCATTTATATTCATGTGAATCTATCTCAGAATCACTTTGTAGAACTCTGTCACTATATATTATAGGTATGTGTTCAGGTATGAAAGGTTTTTTGGCAGCTACTAGAGGGTATTGCATTTGACAGTTTTGTTGATATTGCTTGTGTGTCTACAATGGTTGAAAGCTTCACTATTGGAGTGATTGACTTTTTTGGAGCATTTTTTTTTTTGCTAGTGTGTTGTAACTATGGATTTTGATCTAGAAGTTCTTGCTTGACTTGGATTGTATCCTAGTACTTTGAGTTGATTCCTAGGTTGTAAGGAAGGTTGCAAAATCTATTGCATACCCTGCTTTTGTAAGCCTAAACCACTATGCCCATCATAACCCATTCTTTGCATGAGTATAAAGCCTTTACCATACTTTTATGTGGTTATCTTTAAAGTTTGTTTGCCCTTGTCTGAATCTTATTTGTATATCCACTTTGCAAGTCTTCTTCACCAATTTATTTGTTTAGGCCATCTCCTGAGGTGAACTTTTCATGTTTACAGGTGCTCGTTTTAGTGGACACGTGTTGTCAAGGTTGTGGTTTGCCATATGTCTGGGGTGAGAGAGGTAGTTTTCCAACACACAAAATTTGGATAATGTTATAGTCCCCTAGACCTTCATCTTTAGTTTTGTATTGTCCAATATACAGATTGGATCACTTGTGAGAGAAGCAGGATTAATATAAGATGATGAAGAAGTGGCTTCTTTATTTATAGGTACAATGGTATCGGGTTGATGCCTTGTATTGTTACAAAAGGTAGAGGGGTTAGTATCACCTAGGATTGTGATTTTCACTCCAGTATAGGGAAACTTGATGCATTGATGGTGTGCAGAGGGTACTCCCTACATGGCGTGTATCTAGGGTCTTCCTAAAAGAAGGTTATATGGAAGGGGTAGATCTAGGATTTGGAAAACCACATCCTTCACCATAGGTCCTACCCTGACTGGTAGAGTGACACATTCTTTGGAGGATCATTTAGCATCATCATATGCCTTTATTGTGATTTTCTTTCTATAATCCACTGGATTCTCTAAATATCCCAATGTTGTAACCAGTTGTAATGTACATATATTCAGACCAGCTCCATCATCTATGAAGAGTCTCTTGACTCTATGTTTATGAATGAAACCCTCAATGTGTAGGGAGCGTTATGTGGTTGTTGTATGGACGAGTCATCATTTTTCATGAACCTAAGGCAATGAGATGATTTGAGACTTCCCACCATGGCTTGAAACTTATTTGTATCAATGTTGGATGGGACTGACAATTCTTAGAGAGATTTATCTAAGATATTTTTATGTGATGGTGACAACAACAAAATCTCAAGGATGAAAATTAATACAAGCATATTTTCTAATTGGTTGACCAGGTTGTACTGTTTTGGAGCATATGTTGTTTTGGATGGTGCACCTTGTAATGTGACCTTTCCACTAAGGATAACAACATTGCATTCAAGATCTTGAGATTTCATGGTTATTGTTGCAATGTGTTTAGTATATTCAGTTATGTTGTTGATAGTATAATCATAGGATGCTTATGTATAATTGGCATTACCGTCATAGCTCTTCCCTTTTCATACGATGGGAGTGGATTTTTGAGCACTGTATGAATGATGTTTGATATTTTAGTGTCATTTCTATTAACATGTATCTCTTCTCGATCAAAAAGACCTTGGATGGTATTTTTAGGCAGTGACAATAGTTTGTTGTATGTCTCTTTCTTGTGTGGTATTCACAATATTCATTATCCTTCCACCAAGGAGGTTCTACTTGAGGCTCGTAGTTGGCTGTTGTTCGAAGCATAATAAGGTTGGATGATATGAGATTTCTTAACACTGTTTCAATGGGTTCCCCCAAAAGTGTGTAGTTTCGGTTTGGTTTGTACGTAGTGTACCTACTCTTAGGTACATCTTGTTGTGTGTTGTTTACTTGGTTGTATGAGGATTTTTGTTGTTGTTGTTGTTGTTGTTATTTGGTCATATGACACTTCCACAATGGGTTGTGTGATATGTATTGTTCTAGCATCAACAATGCCATCATTGACAATGTTCTTGTTCTTAGACCAATACTTCAATTTATCACTATTGTAAGTTGGGTTAGGACCATCGTTATGTTCTTTGAATATTTTCACCAAACCCTTTTTGATAAGAGCCTTCTTAATTTTGAGCCCTTTTTTTATCACCTTCTCAAAAGAGTCTGAATGTGTGACTTGCAAGTGAAATTCCATCTCCTGATTTAAGTTTTCAATGAAGACTTAGACTAATTGATCCTCAGGAATGTGGAAGGAACATTTGCTAGCAAGGTATCTCCATCTTTGCAAGAAATTGAGAATAATTATCTATTTTTTTGTTTATTGTTGCATAATTCAATCATTGAGACATCATGTTCTATGTTTTATGCAAGATGAACAACAAATTTGTGAACTAACTCAACAAATGTCCTAATTTCAACTGGCAATAGTGAAAACCACTACATAGACGATCCCCCTAGACTTTGAGGAAGGAGGCATGTTAAATATGTTTCATCATGAGAAACCTCTAAGCAAGCCGTGTAAAATTCACGAACATGATCTCTAGGATCACCCTTTCCTTTGTATTTGTCTAACTTGGGAACCTTAAAGTTCCTATGAAAAGATGGCATAATTATGCTCCTCTCACAAGGATAAGGACATATGTCCTCTAGATAATAACTTTTTGTGACCTCTCTGGATTTGTTATCTATTGGCGGGTGGGATATAACCATGGTTGTCATGCTGGTATTGATTACTGCCATAGTTATTGGTATTTCATTGCCTATGAATGTCCCAATCCATGTTTGATGATTACTAGCTTTTGCATGATCCATTGTGTTTCTCTTATTTGGGTTGAATCAAATTGAGGAGGAATTTTTGCACCTTCTTGTGCGAGTTTGAGGAAGTGAGCGTTTGCATTCCCTTTCAGAATAAAGTCAAAGAGTTTGTTAAACCTGGGATTACATGTTGCTTCTTCTATTTCCTCTTGTGTAGGGGTTTGTGGATCTTCTTTTGTGTATGGTCTATTTGTAAATGGATTAAGGTTTGCTTCTTCCTCTAAATCATGTTGTGACTCCTCTTGCCTACGCCTCATGGATCTAGTCTCAACCATGTGTGAAAATCTACTTATGAAAGAGAAGTTGTGAAGAATGTGATGGTCTATCTCTTTCCATATCTCCAATGTTTGGCTAAAATGGGATGAACGAGTTGTTGTGGATGAATGATTCTTAACACTAAATGTTTGATCAACAAAGTACTCTTCAAATATTTAGTTTGGGGTGCAACAATTTTGGGTAAGGTATAGCGAGTGTTGTGATTGACATCCAAAAGTTATCTAACTATGAGAGGATGTACTCATGATTTAGTTTTACCTACCATAGATGACTAGTATGACCTCTTAGGATGATCGATCCTCGATGCTAGAGATATACTAATAGGTTGATATGTTGGTAAGATGTGCAAGATCTAAAAAGACTAAGGACAAAAACTTGTTAATGTTGAAAGTTGAATGGATTGTGGTTTGGTTATGGATTATCATAGTAGGTGCAAAATTTGGAGTGTCTAGTAGGATATTTTTGGTTGTGGAATACAGGATGGTGAAATACAACAGTTCTCATTCATTGATTGTGACAAGGAGCTTCTTTCTGAGAAAGCTTGTGATATCAAAGGTTCTAGCTCAAAGTCATTTGTAAAACCATTTTGGAAGTCTTGGAAATAGTGTATGAACACTCGATGTTTCAATAAAATTCTAAGATTTTTGTACAAAAAAATTCTCCTTTTCCGGATATCCTTTTGAAAACATCATATCTTTCTAAAATAACATTAGATGGATTTCTTTATGTATTTGAGAGATTTTCAAACATGAAGCATTGATGTTTTTTCAATATTTTTGTTTGGTTGAGGATTTTTTATTTATTTGATCTTTCAATTTTGACAAGAAGACACAACAATTAGATTGAATATGTCTTCTTTTGGTAAACTAACCTTGACATGAACTTGATGAAGTGTGTATGTTCTTAGGCCAAATTCAGCCCAAATTTTGACCAGTCTCAACAAACAAAAACAAATTAGTCAGTTTTTACCCCTAAGGATGTATAATTGTAGTAATTTCAGCCCACACTTGGTGCTTCTTCAAATCCAATACACAACACCTTGAGGAGTGTGTTGTATTTTCATCTTTGCAAGAGATGGATAGCTAGGGACCTCCAGGACTGGAAGGATGATCTAATCATCCTCTTTTCCAAAGTTGAAAATGACTTGTACAAACCAAAAATTTCTATCTCATCTCAAGGAAACACATATGGTGAGTATATTGGGGGCAAAACTAGCTATACCCTTCCACTAAAATTACCACAAAACTCAATCAATAAATTATGTGAGCCTCTAGACTAAAAAGGGTCTAGTAATGTTTGATGGCTTTAGATGTAAGTTCATTCTGCAATGACTCACTTAAGAGCCTACTAACTCACGGTGGGGCCCATATATCCTTTCAATAAGTCACATTGTAGGAACAAATACACCTAAGGCTACAAATTTCGCTCTCACCTAATTTCTATAGTAACTTGAAGGATTTGTTTCTTAAGGTCGTCCCAAGGGTGTTGTGTCCCTTAGCAGGCCTTTCTAAAAATGAAAATAGTTTTTATGCTAATAGAACATGCAAATACACAAATCACAATATACACTTGTTCGTTTTAGTCCTTCGCTGCAAAATGTGAGTTTGTAGTTGTCAATCATGCATGAAGATTATTTTTATGCCAACATTGCAAAGTGTGTTGTTCTTTTTACTGTTTGTAAGAAAGCATAAAATTGAAAGCATCATTTGATTGAAATAAATAATGAAAAATGTTCTTTTTACCACTTGCAAAACAAAAACATGGGTTTTTTGTTTTAACCCATTTGCAAAATTAAAGTTTGAGTTCTTTTAAAAACAAAAATAAAATGACAAAGTGATTCTTCTTTTAAAAACTTGATTGTTGCAAAATTTATGTTCTTTTTAAACCAAATAAAAACTAACTATCCTAGGATTGATCAATTTGCACAATTAAAAGATTTTAAGGAAAATATTGCAAATTTGGAGCCTTGAAAAACCTACAAAAGATTTGTTAGAAATTCTTCTTGATATGTTGCAACTACACCCTTGTTAGATGATGGTTATCAAAAATCAAAAGAATTTATAAAATAACTTAAAGAAATGATTTGAAGAGGCGGATATGTCAAAACTTACCAAAGCTCATGCATCATTTTTGCAAGTTTCCTTATTTCTTCCACATGTCTCCTCCTTCTTCTTGTTGGAATGTGAAGTCATCGTAGATCTCATCTAGATGTCGTTAGTCATCTTGATTATAACCTTGGACAACAAGGATACTCTAAATAATATCCACCAACCTCGTCAAAGTCACCCACTACGGTTTAGTCACAATGTAGAACACCTCCAATAGTGCAAAAAATCTTGATATCACTTACAATTCTTCTCAACTCATAGTCTAACACTGAAAATAGGGATGGGAGTCATTGGTTTCTACCAAAATCTCCATTAAAAGAGTTTGTTTAGTACCAAAACACTTGCAAAAGTAGCCACAAGACAAAATGCCTCTAGAATGAGAGACAATGCGACCGATGCAGGACAACACTAATACTTTCAACTGGCTATTGTGTATAGTACAACAATTAATAATTTTTTAGAAGCCTTCAAACCCAAGCAAACAATTTCCAAAAAACCCCACAATGGAGTGTACATCCAAATCTTGGTCTTGAGGTTGTGTTAAAACCATTTAAATCCTTTATTGATCAGTTGTGTGCCTCCAAATTGCTCAAAATTGTAGGCAATGATCATTTAGATGATAGTCATGTATGAAGTAGGAGTCCACAACATTTATGGGTGAAAACATGCAATCCATTCTCTTACCCAACTAAAATTTTAGCTCACTAACATTGCAACATCTCCAAAGATACACTTAACACTCTACTAGCTTAATTACATTACCATGTCATATTTGGCAAAGTTGAATTCGAACTTGACACAAAAATATAGCTACTAGGACCAAGAAAATGGAGAGGACTACACATTCAATAGTGTGTATACCCTTCATTGGTGGACTTAAACTTGGCATATCAGTTCTGTATCTAAACTCTTAGTTCTATAAAAATATCGTAGTTCTATATCTAAATTATTTTTTCATATTATAAGATTTGCGACAGATCTCTATTGAATTTGTGAGGATGAATTTTGTAGTAGCTCTCATACACACTAAGGACCCCCTTCATTTCTCATCCTTTTCTCTCCACCATGGACAATGTGCGCTACTATTGCTTGTGGAGGCTCAAGAGTTTTGCAAGTTCACATGGGGAGAAAGCAAATTCACTTGCAAACACTATAAGTTGCCCAAATAGTCATAGCATTATGTGATCATTATTTAGTTGTCATCAAATTGTATAAATGTTATCAATAAATAAAAAATACTATAAAAGCCAAGACATTATATTGAATTGGTAATGATATCTTCACAGTGGCATCAACACTAGTTGAACATACCCATGGTTGTTACCCACCCGAGTGAGCCCTCCTTCTAGCATCAAAATGATGCTAAAGAAAATGTACATTTGTTAGATATCAACATGAATTCATTCAAATAATGAGCCCAACCATAAGAAACATGAATTAAAACCATTTCAATAACATATCAAGAAATATTAACATCAAACATAGATAATTCAATTAACTAGTCATAAAAACATAATGATGCTTCTCTTATGATCAAATTTGCAACTCTTCCTTGGTCTCCTCCTCTCGAAGATCCTATTGTTATGAATGTTTCTCTCAGTTTGATAACCAACACAAGGATGACAAATGAAGATTGGGAGATGGTTGATTATGTGAAATTTGTGGGTGAGTACACAAGGGCTTGAAGAATATTCATAGTAACACCAAAGATAGTGGTACTGCTATGGAAATAGAATGCAAAATCCCTTGAGATATGAAAATCCAACCTCAAGATATTTGCTAGCCAACCTCCTCTTACAATAGAAATAGGAGCTCCTTTTTATAGGAAGAATAGGTTGATGGATGGTCAAAGATTGAATGTCTTAAGAAGGGCTAGGATTGCTTGAGGATTCCATGATCCTCAATCCATGTGCTCTTCCTCAATAAATCACATGTTGACAAGTGTCAACAAGGGAAGGCTTGAGAAGGAAATGGACAAAGCCTTAAAGGCTTGAGAAGACATGAAGGAAGCCATTAATGACTAATTTGATGGGTTTGGTCTTAACCCAAGGTTGGAGGAATGTGTAAGAGTTAAATGGGGGTTAGAATAGTCAAAGCCCATGTGGGTTTGCTTGTAAAAGGGAGAAGGCTTTGAAGGCTTTATAAGAGCCTTAGGGGTTGAGAAGTGACCCTTCCTTAATCCCATGGTTTAGGAACATGAAAACAATTCGGAAGTGATCAGGTTAACGAAAGGGGTTTAGAAATGATTAAGGGGAGGGTTAGTGTGCAACTTGCATTTTCTAGAAAATGCAAGTGGGTGAGGGGATTTAAATTAAATAAGATAATTATTTAATTAAATTCTATGTGTGGGAGGATAAAGGGATTTAGAAAAATATCAATTTATATGAATGTGGGAGGGGCTTTTTTAGGATAAGATGAATTAATCAAACAAATATATTTTGTTTATTTAATTAAAAGTCAAAACATGGTTTAATGAATTAAATCAAATAAATTGAATAATTTTATTTAATTAATAAAAGAACATAGCTAGGGTGAATTAATTAAATATAAATTTAATGAATAGTCAGAAGAGAAGAACAAATTAGTTAAATGTGAATTTAATTTATAGATGAATGATTAATAGTTAAACAAATATAAAATTAATTTAATTAAGTAGGACAAATTTAGTTGCTTACAATTCTCATAATAAGATATAAGGGTTAGCAATCCAAATGCTTCCAAAGGAAACAAACTTCTTAATGACATGCTATGATTGGAACAATTGAGGATTTCATTGATGAATACTAAGAGGGGGGGGTGAATTAGTATGCCAAAAATCTTTGTACTTAAACACTTTCCTAAACTAACAGTAAACCGGTAAAACAGTTTAGCAGACAAACCGGTTAGCACACATGCAAACCAAATAGCAAATAATGCATTCACCCACAGAAGCACAAACACCATAACACAAGAGATTTTGATGTGGAAACCCAAATGGGAAAAACCATGGTGAGATGGAACTCACAAGTAACTACCTGCAGAATAGGAACCAGACCGGTTAAGGTCAGACCGGTTAAGGTCATACAATGTTCTTTACCAGAATAGATCCTATTAGGAATCTCAATCTCTATTAGGAGATAAGTCCGATTAAA
The DNA here is from genome assembly GCF_030272615.1 of Cryptomeria japonica. Taxonomy (NCBI): domain Eukaryota; kingdom Viridiplantae; phylum Streptophyta; class Pinopsida; order Cupressales; family Cupressaceae; genus Cryptomeria; species Cryptomeria japonica. The sequence continues at coordinate 497,730,588 of NC_081414.1, forward strand.
GACTACCTTGCTAGAGGATTTTAGATCCACTGATGTGAACCACCTTGTTAGAGGATTTTACAAAAGGCTTTTGGGCCTACCCAGTTAAGGGCTTCAAACTTGTCAAAGATGTGAGTAATCAACAAGTGAGTGATCTAGCTAATAGCATAGATTGCTTGGTTAGATCCTTGATAGCTCATTCCTAATGCATTCTAGCATTACTTCAGTCTTCTACACATTCATACTCTCTCTAACTCATCAACCACCTTAAACCCTAGCAACAACCTAAAACCCTAGACATGATGTCCTTATAAAGGAATCTGATTTCATGTCGGTCCAATAGGATTACAATACAATTTCCTAGGTTCAATGCATCTAGACATATTCTATAACACGACACAAAAAGCACCATTAAAGTGTCGGCGCCGTCAAACAATCGGTGGATGGTAACTCATCACAAAATGTCGGTTGGTAACTCGTCACAGAGTATTACCGGTTCATACAAAATACCAGTTTAAGCAAATAACCGGTTGCCAGTTTGACAAAATGAAGACTGGGAAATATGTGTTCTACCACTTTGATCCTTTGTACCGCTTGAGATCCTCGAACCGCTTGGGGTCAACATACTGCTTCAGATCGGTAATCACTTTCTGCAAAACACCAATAGTCTAAGGACTATAATGTATCATACCGGTTGGAACAAGTACCGATTGAGCTTTAACTTATACATACAAAAGTAATCTCATCAATGACAATCACAACATAATCATCAAAAATGCCAACAATCTGCCACTTTGGCATTGATGGCAACACTTGGGAAATTTTGACATCTAAGTGTTTTACAACAAAAATATGCCAAAATCAAAATTACTCCCCCTAAGCATATACACTATCCCTTTTGCAAAAAATACAATGTATACTACTTCTTAACAGAAATAATATCAAAGTATACATCAAAACATTCAAAATTTATACTTCTCCCCCTTTGCCAACAATGACAACATATAATATTACAGACTAACCCCTGTTTCATTAAAATAATAAGTGTTTATGACAGTAAAGAATAAAACTTGTCAAAAACCGATTTAAAGTCCTGCAAAAATTGTTTCATAGATAAGGACCAGGACTCAAGTAGGGAGGTAGCCACTTCCTTCTCTGTCTACATCTGGGAGACCTATTCTTCCATGGCATCTATTGTGCTCATCTCCTGAGTCACTGTTAAAGCATCCAGATTGAGATAACATTTCTGAAGGATCTGCAGGCGTGGGAGTAGAACCAGTTGGAGTTCCTATAAATCTTGAGTCTGGTTGCTTATTTCCAACTCTATTTTGGCAAACTGGATATGAAACTAGTGAACGGTTTGCCCATAAGCTGTAAAAGAGTCATACGACAGCTTAAAGGTACTCATATATAACTGCAAGTCAGTTTGTAGCTTTTGATTCTATACAAGCACATCATCATAGAAGAGATGGGGTTGGAAAATCTTACTAAGTAGTAGATTCCCCTCATCCGGAGCATTCCTTATATCTTTTTGTGCTTTTTGCAGTTCGGACTGGAGCTCATTAAGCTTCTTCACCAGGGCAATGTTGAGAGCCTTTTGATGCTCTTTCTTGGCATTTGCCTCTAGTACCTCTTCTAGACTTTGCACCTGATCATCCACTACAGTGCATAGGAGCTTCAATTGTGTTAATGATGAGTTAGTATTGGGGAGGCTTGTGTCAGGTAACAAATCGGTTAGAGTTTCCACCACAGCTTGGATCACATCTTCCTCCTTCTTCCTCCTTAACACCTCAAGGCGTTCTTGAGAAACCTTAATGCTCTGTAGCATCTCCATTTCGCTTGCAGACTGGAGGTCAATAGGACTGGTGAGGTCAGCTGGTTTGGCTTGACTACCGGTTGCCTTTGGAGTCTCCATCTGTGTGCTCTTTGCCACTTCTGCTTCCTTGTCCTCCTCTGGCTTCTTCTTCTCCGATTCTTTTCTCTTTTCCTCTTCCTTGTCCTCCTCTGCCTTCTTCTCTGCTTCCTTTCTCTTCTCCTCTTCCTTTTCTTCCTCTTCCTCCTTCTTTTCTGCTTCCTTTCTCTTCTCCTCTTCTTTTCTCTTCTCCTCTTCCTTTCTTTTCTTCTCATCCTCTTTTCTCTTTTCTTCCTGTTTCTGTTTTTCCTCATCTTCTTCCTTTTTCTTCTTTTCCGCCTGTTGCTTTGCTACCTCTTCCTATTTGTCCTCTGCTTACTTTTCAACCTGTTCAGCTTGCTTCTCTTATCCTATTGCTTCAGATGGTGTGTCCTGCGCAACATCTTCTACATCCAGAGCATCGACATCAATAGTGTCTATAGGTTCAACAACCGAGTTTCCTTTAGTATCAAACACTTCATCCAATTCTTGCTCAGCCTTCTGGTTGGCTTCAGCCACTTGATGCATCTTAAGAGCTTCTAGAGCAATAGTGTGTGTATTCTTGAGCACTTCTTGACCCTTTCTTTCCAGTAACAGGAGTCTTCTTCTTCTCATGAAGAAGAGGCCTTTGTATTTATTCATAACTTCAAACAGTTCTGAATTTGATACATCAGGAAAATGTTGAGCAAAAACTTTCTATCTCATTTCTTGTTCCTTTTCTATGGCAATGCACCATTTATTTTCTAAGGAATTATACAAAGAATCTGGTGTCTCAGATCTAATTTCTGAAGGCGACCGATCATTAACACATAAGTACTTAATTATTTCTTGTTCAACTGCTTCTTTTTCATCATCATTGAAATCATCAAAACAATCAATCAAATCATTCAGCACTTTTCTCCTAATATTTTTTATAGTTCTTTGACAATGTGTCAAAGGTTTGTAGGAGGAAATGTCAATATTTACCGACGCCAATGATGTCGGTTCATTCTTTGTCTTTTTCTTTGCTTGTCTTGTCTTCTTAGGTTTTTCCTTAGACACAGTTTCTTCCAAGTCCGGTGAGTTATTACTTGTCTTCCTCTGTCTTTCGAATACTTTGGCAAGTGCCACTATCGGTTTCTTCTTTGCAGGTGACCGCTTGGTCACTTTGGGACTGGTTGCAGTAACCGGTGCCAATGCCGAAGGCACTGCCTTTCCTTTCTTTTCAGGAGGCTCTACAACCGATGCAACCCTTTCCAGATAGGTGCCGGTTCTCTTTGCCTTAGGATCAAGAGGTGAGGCGATTAGGGTAGAAGCATACCCATCCAGCATAGCATACATCACCTCATAGCCCATAGGATCTACTTCTTCCTGTCTGGGCTCAACGGCCTCCATTATGCATTCATCCACATTGATGATAAAGCAGATACCCTCTTCATATTTCTTGACAATATCACAGGATATCCTCATCCTCAGACTCATCTTGCTTCTGAACTCATCAAAGTACTTGTTCAGAACTTCAGGGTAGTCGGTTCCAACTACTTGCAGGCTTTCTTTGATCTTCTTGGTAACCAGTTGGTCCGCAGACCACTGAATATCTCCCACTCCAAGGAAGTAACCTTGGAAGTAGAAAAATAGTCCTACTAGTAGTTGTCCAAACTTGGATTTTAATGCATTATCCTATTTGATTGACTTAAGATTCAACAGGAGTTGCCTTTGCATACCGGTGCAGAGGTCAAATGGTGCATCTTCCTTGATCATCCGGTAAGCGACATTTACTGCTGCAGCAGATACACAGTTAATTCTGCTGGCAGAGAATGTCCGGTATCCAATCACCATGCACACATATTTTATGAGGTCATCCTTGATGGAATTAACAGTCATTCCTCGTGAGTCACTCACCGAACCGGTGAGCTTGGTCATTTCAGTCTTGATGATCTTCCTCAGGGCTAGCACTTCACCGACGTTGCAGAAACCATTGACGACATGAACAACTTGTGGTGTGATATCATGCGTTCTCTCCAGGTACATCTTGTCACCATGAACTCTGCTCAGAATGATTCTAATGTGGTCATCTGTTAAATCCTCTAGGAAGTAAACCGCATTGTGAAGTTTCTTCTTCTCCAAAATGCTATACTCTGGTTTGATCTTTTTATCTTTCCCACATAATAGACCTAGCTACGAGTGGATTGCTAGAGACCCTAGGTCTTCAATTTTACAGTCTATATAGTCAGATATTCCTTCTTCCACTATTACTCCAACAGAAACTTGTGACAGGGCATTGTATTTGGACTTGCGTTGAATGAAGCTTACTGAATTGATAGATGCACTAGAGCTAGTATGAGATGCGGAAGCCATGATAAAAATAGAAAACTCAAGAAATACCTTTCGGAAATCAAGAATTTAGGGCTTTTAAATTCTACTTTGCCTCACACTTCGTCGGTTGCAGAATCACCGCTTTGCATTCTTCTCTTGACCATTTGTAATTTGCTTCTGAATTTCCTTCACGGTTTCTAAATTTCTTTGAATCACAGCACATATCACTTTTTCATCGCTCTGCACTTGAAAACCTTCTTCGCTCGAAAAAAAGATAGTGAGAAATGATTTGAAAATTCCTTTTAAGCATATTCCTCACCAACTGTAATTAATGCTCCACAATTAGGGCGTAAACCCTAATTTGCCTTTTACCATTTCCAATCTTCTGCCAAATAACAGGTATCGCATACCGGTTAAGGTCTTTTACCGGTGTAAACCGGGGGTTCGAAACATTTCGTCGTTTGCTCCCCCTAAGCTTTTTTGATGCTTAGTTTGTCAGTTATGTTATTTCCACACTAGGTGCAAAAACCAGTTCTTCTTGTAACACCGTTGGTTTCATCTTCCAGGTTTTGTTCATATCCGCTTGAACAATGTCAATATCAATCTTTCCTTCTGGGGTGACCGGTATGTCATCCGATATGTTCTTTCTCGATCTGCAGAATCTGGCAATGTGACCCGGTTTGTTGCAATGATAGCAGACCATTCCAGGTGCTCTCCAAGGTCCATTATTCATGTTGTTGTTCTTCCTTTTGCATATTGCAACAGTGTGACCATGATCATGATAGATCAAACAGTTTTCTCTCCATCTGGTTGCTGCTTGATAGCCACCCCTTCTTGACTGATGATTGGAGGCATTAAACCGGTTGTGATTCCGGTTCACAAAGGGTTTAGGACCAACTCCTTGAGTCCTCTGAGGATATCTTCCAGTGTTGTTCATAATAGACCTGCATTCAGATGCTCTATGCCCAATCTTGTTGCATGCATAACAGTTACCATTGAATTTATAGGATCCAGGCTTATCATTTAGAAAATAAGGAAAATTATTGTAAGCCTGACTCCTACACACATTGGCAGTATGTCCTTCTTTGAGAAAATTAAAGCAAACAGGTTTAAACTTTTGCTTACCTTTATCCTTTGATGTCGGTTGTTTCTTTGATGCTCCAACATTTGTACCAGAGGTCTCACCTTTCTCATGACCAGAATAACCAAGTCCATCAGTATTCTTGATAGGTTTGGCAGATTCAAGCTTTTGCTAGCTTGACAGTACTCTTGTTGAACTTAGCAAGTATTTCCTTTGACTCGGAGAGTTCTTTGGAAATAACAGCATTTGTTTCTATCAGGTTTTCATTTTCAGAGATGGCAATGTTCAGTTCTCCTTGCATGTCTTCTTTTTCCACTTTGCTCACATGGATTTGAGTAGTTAAAGCACTGATCTCTTGCTTCAGCTTGGAGTTTTCATGATCTTTGTCTTTGACCAGATCTTTAGCTTTCCTCCGGTTCTCAAGCTCTTGACACATTCGAATAGTTAGTCCTTCCAATTCTTTTCTCAGGTTGGAATTAGATTCATTCAGCTTTTCTACTTCTTGAATCAGGGCTTCCATGTCCGCTTCATCAGAAGAACTATTTTCAGATAACTCCATCAACTTTTTAGCATGTTCTCTCCTCTTTGCTTGAGATGCCTTATATTTGACCATAAGATCATCATAGGCTTGCTCAGACTGAGTGAGTCGATGAGTAAGTTCCCTCAATGTGTATTCTCCCATATCTCTTTCCAAGTGGTTAAACTTATAGAAAGGTTGGCTCTGATACCAATTGATGAATACTAAGAGGGGGGGTGAATTAGTATGCCAAAAATCTTTGTACTTAAACACTTTTCTAGACTAACAGTAAACTAGTAAAAGAGTTTAGCAGACAAACCGGTTAGCACACATGCAAACCAAATAGCAAATAATGCATTCACCCATAGAAGCACAAACACCATAACACAAGAGATTTTGACGTGGAAACCCAAATGGGAAAAACCACGATGAGATGGAACTCACAAGTAACTATCTGCAGAATAGGAACCAGACCGGTTAAGGTCATACAATGTTCTTTACCAAAATAGATCCTATTAGGAATCTCAATCTCTGTTAGGAGATAAGTCTGATTAAAGACTACCTTGCTAGAGGATTTTAGATCCACTGATGTGAACTACCTTGTTAGAGGATTTTACAAAAGGCTTTTGGGCCTACCTGGCTAAGGGCTTCAGACTTGTCGAAGATGTGAGTAATCAACAAGTGAGTGATCTAGCTAATAGCATAGATTGCTTGGTTAGATCCTTGATAGCTCATTCCTAATGCATTCTAGCATTACTTCAGTCTTCTACACATTCATACTCTCTCTAACTCATCAACCACCTTAAACCCTAGCAACAACTTAAAACCCTAGACATAATGTCCTTATAAAGGAATCTGATTTCATGTCGATCCAATAGGATTACAATACAATTTCCTAGGCTCAATGCATCTAGACATATTTTGTAACACGACACGAAAAGCACCTTTGAAGTGTTGGCACTGTTAAACAATCGGTGGATGGTAACTCATCAGAAAATGCTTGTTGGTAACTGATCACATAGTATTATCGGTTCATACAAAATACCAGTTTAAGCAAAATACCAATTGTCGGTTTGACAAAATGAAGACTAGGAAATATGTGTTCTGCCGCTTTGATCCTTCATACCGCTTGAGATCCTTGAACCGCTTGGGGTCAACATATTGCTTCAGATCAGTAATCACTTTCTGCAAAACACCAATAGTCTAAGGACTATAATGCATCATACCGGTTGGAACAAGTACCAGTTGAGCTTTAACTTAAACATAAAAAAATGATCTCAATGCAAGTGTGTGTCCATCAATGACAATCACAACATAATCATAAAAAATGCCAACATTCATTGGGTAGAGCACTCAAACATCCTAATTTGGCACAAAGCCACCTCCAACACTCCTGAGCAAAGGGGCATCCCAAATGGAGATGGTTTATCATTTCTTCTTGAGATTTTCATAACACACACCTTGAGAGGGCTTAGAAAACCCTCATACTAAATTTATCAGTTGTGAGAATTTTATTTTATAGGGTCGCCTAGGAAAAGGTGCCCACCTTCGATAGACAAAATTTCTCCAATAGAGATGAACTAGAATTTATATTCCTACATGCTTAAAATCCCTAGATAGGAGAAGAGATCCATGTTTGAAATTGTACTATCTAGTCTTAGATCCACCCTAGATCAAAACATCCACCCCTTTCTTGAAGATAAAGACTCTACTTTTGATAATGGAAGGTCTAGGTGGGAGAAATCCTTCCATCTCCAGCCAAGGGTTATATCATCATTCACATAGGTGACATAATCACTCACATGGTCACCCCAAAGATACTTGAAGGGCCTTCAAACTTGAGAAATATCAACTAAACTATCTATACTTAGATAGCTTGTCCTCAAGTCCTCCCAAAACAAACCCTTATTTTCATCATGTATGTCCCAAGATAGATAGTCACTTGCAACTTTCTTAGAATTTTTCATGAATTTTTGAATTCTGGAGCCTCTGGAAGGGTTAGAGATGATAAGGATATTAGAGGAGTTATCCCCACCAAGATGTTTTCTTTGAATAATCCTTACCCACTTCCTATGGGATTCTTTGTGCATTTAACATACCAACTTGACCACAAGAGATTTGTTTTGTGTGATAAGATTTCTAATCCCTAGTCCTCCATCATCTTTGGATCTACATATTTTGTCCTAAAAAATCAATGCAATTTTGATTTCATCATCTATTCCTTGCTAAAAATATCTATGGTTTGCTTCCTTAGAACTTGGCTTAAAGCAACAGGCATTTTCAAACATGAAATTAGGTAAATTGGGATGGTTGATAAAGTAACTTTCATCATTGTAGTTCTCTCTGCCAAAGAAAGCCATGTTCCTTTCCATGAGACTGATTTGGCTACCATTTAAGGTTGAGTGGATCCCACAATTTCCCATATCTTAGGCTTTTTGCCAAATAAAAACCCACATATATGCAAGGCACGTGCAAGGTAGTTGTCCTTTCTTAAAGTGCAAAATTCTAATGGCTTCTTTCTCTTTATGAATAGGGGTGCAAAAGAAGAACACCTTAGATTTTACCTTATTCATAGTCTAACCCGAGGCTTTCAGATTAAATTTTCAAGATTTCATTCAAATGAAAGGATTCCCTCTTCGTTGTGTATTCAAAAAAGCATTGTATCGTCTGCAAATTGTTGGTGGGAAATGGTAGGAACTGCATTAGTGATTTTGACACCTTTAATGTTCCATAAACCCATATCTTTTCTAAAGGTCCTACCCAAATATTCTACCATTATAATAAACAAAAAGGGGGTTAGAGGATCACCCTAGTGAAGACCATGAGAAGCTTCAAAAAAGTCTTTCAAAAAACCATTTATAAGAACCGAGAATCTAAGTGTTGATATGCAATTTAAATCTTAGTTCAACCATCTCTTACTGAAATTGAACATCTCCATTACCTTTATACCATGTTGTAGGCTTTTTTGGTATCCAACTTTATCACCATAATCTACCTTTTGGAGTTTTTAATAAAGTGGAGGTCCTCTTGTGTTGTAATAACAAAATCCAAGTTGGATGCACTTGGAACAAAACTAGTCTGCTCATCAAGATTATATCAAGCAAAATAGTCTTCAATTTGTTGGCATTCACCTTAATAATGATTTTGTAAACTATTTAAGAGCAATGAAGGTATTTCTTACCTCTTTGAGTAGGTTCCCTGAATTATATGAGGCCTTAATGCCCACCACTAGTTCATTCTCCACTATGCCCCAGAACTTTTGAAAGAAATTAGCGAGAAAACCATTCGGACCAGGGGCTTTATTTGGATGTAGTTGGAAGAGGGCCTTCTTGATTTCCTCTACTAATAATTTTGCATTTAACATCTTATTTTGAGCTTTTGTTAATAAAGGGGGAATATTATGGAACATTGCATATTGTGCCACAAGAATTGATCCCTCTAGATTGTTTAGGAGGTTGCAAAAGAAGTTAACAGTTTCCCTCACAATGAGTTGTGAATCATCAACCGTGCCTTTTTGTAATTTTAGATTTGAAATTTTGTTCACCCCTCTTCTCTGTTTGGTGATATTATGAAAATATTTAGTGTTTCTATCTCTCACATTGATCCAAATCTCCCTTGGCTTCTGTCTTCAATTTTTTTCCCCTTAGATAAGATATCTTTGTAAGCCAATATTAGCTCTTTTTCTTTTATGAATCTCAACTAATCCATGCTATTTCTAATCACCTCTTCTCCTAGCACCTAGAGAAATTCTTCAATAAGTTTCTTGGTGTAATGATGGAAAATTATGGTTAGGGTTAAATTAAGATAATAAAACAACTAAATGACCTACTTAACCATTACATTAAGGAGGAGAGGAATATAATAGATCTAGACTTGAAATATTGAGATTCTAATAAGATTTCAGGCTCCTTTTGATACGACTTTCTCCTCCTTAAATAGAATTAATTTGATTGTTGAAGATTAGGGCAAAATAGATGATAAATGAAGTGGTATAGTAGAAATAGTGAGCTACAGATGTCACACGGACCCACCAACCTAGAGCTAGAGAAAATAATATGTTATGAATCTATTCCTAGAAGTACAACCTGATTTTTTGAGACTAGGTAGTATTAATTTGCCATGGTCCTCCAAATTTCTTGTCATTGAAAGTTGAACCTGTTTGTCTCCATGAATTCTTTCGAGCCTCCTTAACGTAGCTTTGTACTTGTTTCTTGCACACAGAAAGAAAGGGGAAATTGTTGGGAGTTGGGGTTTGCCTAGGGGAAATTGTTGGGAGTTGGGGTTTGCCTAAGTCAAACCCTGGTTTAGGAATTAACCTTGAATGAAATAATGCAAATATTGAATAGGTATACCTCAGATACGCAATTGTTAATGATGATCCTTTTCTCTTTGAATGCAATCACAAATGTTGAATTTAATGACATGACAAACACATGAACATGAAAAATCCTAAACAAACACACATTCTTGCACAATATTGATGTAATTTTGCTCCACAATGGTTGAAGTATGAATTCTTTGAAATTTTTTGATAATCAATGCTTCATAGATGCACAAATATTAGATTTCTTGTAGATGGAGACTTGGATCTAAAATGAATTGATATAATATTTTCATATAGGGGTTTCTAGGTAAATTACTGATTAGGCTGACCTCCAATGGTCGTGTATAGAAACGGGGATGAATTGCCACCAGGGAGACACAACACTTGCCCCATTTCAAATTGGCACCCCTTTGAGGGGGGCCATGGATTTTTAGGGCACCATGGTATACAATAGGACACACCACGCCTTGGTCCCACTACAAAGGGGACCAGAATAAGGTTCCAGGGAGGTGGGTACCCATCTATGAGACCCACAATAGGTTGTTCATGACATCAAAGTTGTATAATAAGCACAAATTGAACCTAGAGAGGGAATGGGGATAGAACACACTAAATTAGGAGCATGAATATGAAGTGTAAATTATATTGGTGACAATTTATGATGCTGCATTTAGTCCCCACTTTAATGGGAGTATAAGCCTACACAAATACTCATGGTAAAGTAGATGAAATATGAGAGAGAGAGAGAGAGGAGCAATTAGGATTTAGATCACAATGAGTATAAGACATCACTAATTTTGAGGAACCAAGCCCCCAATCTTAGGATCTTAACACACACAATTGCATGCAAGGGCACACAAAACAAGACAGACAAAAAAGACAAACAAAGTTAAAAGACACACAACACAAAAGCTAAAAACCAAAATAAGACCTCAAGTCAACTAACCGAAGAGACCTCAATAATCAAAATGTCTCAACTACTAAAATCATTCTTGAAATGCCATCACAAGGACACAAGCGATCACATAAAAAGGGCAAGAGCATGCATCAAGCCATGAACCAAAAATAGAAAAGCTATCAGCTCATGATGAGAAGAAAGGGAAGACATGGATATCACATTCTAGTTGTGTTTTACTAGGTGATCCATGAGAAGAAGAGCGAGAGAGGACATAAATGCCATGGGCTAGCTTTGTTTTACTAGGTGATCCATGTTGGAGAGGAGAGTAGGAATAGTCTAGGTGTGTTTTGGTAGTTCCACTCATCCTGCTGTGTATGCAACTGTTTGGTTTCAGGTGTGTTGGTAAACAGATTTGTCACTGCGGTTGTTTATCTGAAACTCACCCTGTTTTCCCGAAGAGAAGTGACAACGTGCCAACAGTTGGAGAGATTGTGTTGAGGCCACAATCTTCCTCTACATTTGAGAGGGGCAGCTCCCTTGTATGATAGGGGTATTTAGCATTTTTGTGTACTTTTAACCTAAAAGTACATAAAGGAGAAAACATATAACTTAAACAAGATTAATAACATAAACCCTACTAGAAGACATACAAATACCAAGTAGGATTCCATAAATGATAACAATTACAAAAGGGATTACCACCAAATAGGTTAGTCATGCAACGATGATGGAAGTACAATAAACCTCGACATACAAAGATATAGGTTGTACTAGCACATGCAAGTAAAGATACCATGAAATGATGTGTTTCATCAATAGATTTTACCAATACATAAAGGGATTACTAATGTAACATACGAGAAATTAGTAACAATAACTCATTAATACATTCAAGACACACGAACTCGATGCATTATTCATTATTTTTTTTGAAAATATACAAGTTCAAAAACCCCTTAGTACAAAAGTATGAACATCAAAAGTTCTCACTTAGTTCCTCTACAAAATTTTGCAGAGTTTTTCCCTCTGTAAGAGTATCCCCCCTTTACATTACAAATAGCCTTGTATTTATAGGCTTTGTAAGAAAACCTTAGTAACTAACTTTGGATAGGTTAATAACTAACTCATTTTGGTGCAAAAAGAGCTTAGTTAGAAACTACTTCACTTTTGCATGAATAAGGTCTAGTTTCTAACCTTTAGTTACAATGAGTAACATAAGTCACTTTCACAAAAAGACAAGTTCAAACTTGTAATATCGATGAAGAACCAAGTCACGAGTTATGTTGAGGCACTTCTCCATCTTCATCCACTTCATCTGAAGTTGTCATCATCTCACCATCTAACCATTTGAGATCACAACGTGCCCATACATTAGTGCATTACTCATCAAAATAAAGTAGTCATTTTCCCTCCAAAGATACACATTCCAACTGCATTAGCTAGATATCCTTCATAGTCAATGCCTACACTTCCTTGGAGTCACAGAGCCTAGCATTTCCATACATAACATCTTTTCGATTCATTTTGTCAAAGAATTGCTTATGATTTCACTGATCAATTACATAAATGTTATAGTTTATGTGATTAAAACATCTACAGCTCTCATCCACCACTGAGAACACAAACAAAGCTTATAATGTCGAGTTGCATTAATTCAATTATTTTGAGAGCTTCCTTTGCAAAAACCATTTTGTACATTCACTGCACTCATTGTGGTCCATGAGGTAACGTCTCTTCAAGGTTTTCAGTCAACTAACCCAATTTTGTGCATATGCTAAAATAATGTCATTCCATTCCTTGAGATGGCATCCTCTTGTGCATTTTAAAAGCTTTCACATTCCTTGTCTATGCGACCATATTTGCATTTGTATCTACCAAAGCATTTGTAAGTTAAATATCTGACAAAAATTCACTTTACCTTTTATACTTCAATCGATGACCATACGATGTTCATAAGCTTCTATATTAGCAAAGCCAAAAAGATGTCGACATATGTGGTAGGTTTTGGCTTACGCTTGCAAATTGCATTTATGTGAAAGTTTTTTTTTTTTTTTGAATCCATTTCAACAAACTTATTTCATTCTTTTCCAGCAATGTTGCAGTCCATTAGATGGCATCTCTTTGAGGAGCATTGTTAAACATTTCACGATACTGCCTTTTACATGCATTTCTATCATAGCATTGCCATCTTTAATATCCAACGAAAATCTATTAATCAATATGGTTTGAAGGATGTTCTTAACTTGTTCTAAGTCTCCCATTATTGCGCGAGCATAGAGGATGATGTAGAATTGGGCTTTACACCTGCTAATTGTATTAGCTTGAAAGTTTCTATAGTGTTTTCAAGAAATCCATTTTGTGCATATCTTGCAATCATGGCATTCCATGAGATCACGTTTCTTTGATTTGGTCAAACACTTTAATAACATCCACCAGGATTCTGCATTCATCACATCATCTATACTTCCACATTCTACAGTATTGTGTATGCTTCTACGACGTGTATTGGTTATGCTTCCACGATTTGCAGTACATGACATTCTCTCAAACACTTCTCGTGTATTGGCTATGCTTCCACATTCTGCAGCATGCAATATTCTGTCAAACACTTCTCGTGTATTGTCTTTACTTCCATATCTGCAGTTTGCAAACAGTTCGCGGCATGTGTATTGTCTATGCTCCCATGATTTGCAGTTCACAAACACGACATATCGTGAGATGACATTGATTTGAGGCATTTGTCAACTGTTTTACTTGCCTATCAAAGCTTTCACCTTTCTCATGTATGTTTACCAGCGCACTTGCAGTGAGAATCCCATATACTTATGTATTGATCAATGTCATAACTTGTCTAAAGATTCCATCATCATGCGGATATTGAAGATGTTTGACAATGGTTGCAACAACCAATATTTCCCTCGAATTAATTTGCACTTAATGGGATGACATCTCTCTGACGCATTCAGTCATACAATTTGGGTGTGAGTAAATGATTCTACATTTCACATGCATACCTAAGAATGATATGTCACACCTTCACACCTACAGGTCACATTAATTTAAATATTTATGAAGCCTCCCCAACAATCCATTTGTGTATAGCTTATCATCACGACATGTCAAGACAACACATTTCTTTGAAGCATCCTTTATTCATATTGTGAAAAAGGTTAGGGATGCTTCAAAACGGAGCATTTCTAACCTTTTTACACAAGGTTAGAAAATAAGGTTAGAGATGCTCCATTTTGGAGAAATCCTAACTTCTTTTGTGAGAGGTTATAAATTTGGGTTAAGAATGCTCGAAAACAGAGCATTCCTAACCATTTTCTCTCAAGGGTTATGATTTTGACTTTTGGAGCCGTTGACCATGAAGGGGGAGAAAGAGAGATGAGAGGTATTTTTAAATAAATCCCCCTCCCCCCAAAAAAATGATCTCAATAGGAAATATATAGAAAGCTTATTGAAACTATTAAATTATTTTTTGAAAAATAATTTAAATATTTCCCATTAAAATTTAATACCCAAATTTAGGAAAAACGATCATAACTTTCAATTGGTAAGGAGTTAGGCTCCAAAATTCAAAACACGCCTTCAAGGTAGGAGGATGAGAATATACCATAATTTATTCCTCATGAAAATACCTCGGGTGTGGGATTTTAATTGATTTAAAGCGAGGGACATCAAAATTTGAAAGTTTAAAATATGGCAAATTGTGAACTGGGTTCAAGCAAAAATTGGTCATATGATATAAAATGATGCTTAGGACATTTTCACAAAACGATTTACCTCAATTATTTGTAATTTTTAAAACTCATCCATTTTTCATAATTTGACTGACAACAACCTTGGATCACATGCTCACTCATTACGCATAGACACATATTTGGGCCTTCATTCAACATTGGGACCAATTTCAAGTTCAAATTTTGGGTATGTCAAATATGGGGCAACAAGGTGTTAAGCATCCCATAAAAGAGTTTTTTTTCTCTGGTTTTGAGCATGCAACAACATGTGTAATACATGAAATGAAAATACAAACGTGTGTCTAGTTTTAGGAATGAAGCATCTCATATAATAGTTTATTTTCTCTAGTTTTGAGAATGAACACCCCGTGTAAGACAAATATATGCCTAGTTTCAAGAACATCTCATGTAAGACTTTGTCTATTCTGGTTTTGAGAATGTGTAACCCCATATAAGGCATATAAGAATATTGTGTCTAGTTTCGAGCATGGAGCATCTTGTATAAGAGTTTGTTTTCTCTCATTTCAAGAATGAATACCCCATTTAGCACAAGTAAAAATATAGTACAATATAGTACAAAAGGCCGATACGCATGCCCCCCTAAGATGTCAACATAGCCCTTTGTTGATGTCTTAAGAAAGCTAGAAAAAAGGATACCCACCTTCAACACCAAGGAGATATCCTTTAAGGAAACAATGTTCATAAATCCAAGCTAAAGAGGCATTACTCTTATAAGAAAGGAAAAGATAGTTGAAAAAGAGATATATTGCAACAAGTTTTAAGGGAATCCTTGGAGGGGAAGAGATATTTTCTCAAAAGACATCTACCTCTAAGAGGAGTTCCTTTGAACAAACATAACATATTCTACCAAAAGAATGGAAGGAGAACAAGAATGCATGTCTGCCCCTTATTGCTAAGTGAAAGGGATTCTTGATGAAGGATGACACACTTTTGACCCTAAGTGAGGGGTTTGTTTATAATGGACATACATTGCCGAGTGTAAAAGAGGTTGTAGTCAAGGATACACACCTCTTGCATAATAGAGAATCCTTGAGCAAGCAATAAATTCACACAAGGAATGACATCAAATCATAAGAAAATATCACTCAATAAAGTAAAAGTGGATTCTTAGAAGGGTTAGGAGAGAACAATGGCCCCTGAGTGTAGGGACAATGAGAAGGATTACATTACCTCTAAGGAGAGATTATAATAAGAAAATGGACTATTCCAAGAAAAGAAAGGTCCTAAACAAGAAACACACATGTACTTGCATGAAGGAATATTCAATGCAAGAAAAGACATTGAGATATGCGAAATGCAACTCTAAAGAAGAGGTAATCTTCGAAAAGGAAAGATGTAGAATTAAGATGAAGAATCACACACCCCCATAAGGAGAGATTATTAATAAGAGACATATAGTTTCAAGCAAGGAATAGATCTCAACCAAGGAACACACATGTACTCGCATGAAGGATAATTCAATGCAAGAAAGGACATCAAGTTATGAAAAATGCAACCCATAAAGGAAATAATGAAACCTTAGATAGAGAGTAGAGATAAGATAATATTCTTTCCCTCCAAGCATAGAGGCAAGAATGAATTATTTTTCTGCCCCAAGATGATTGTAATTGAAAAAGAATCACCTCTTATGACAAAGAGCCTCCAATTAAGTTAACTACTAGTGCCATAGGGTGAGGAGAAAAATGAAGGGTAAATGGAGTGGTAAGGTACTACCTCCTCACCAAGAAAGAGTGCTAGATAAGTTGTAAGAGCTATGCAAGCTCTATCATATTAGTCTTGAACAAATATTTTAAATTCTTTACAATTTCCAAGAGAAGGAGAATAACTACGATGAAAAAGATAATGTTTATCACCTTCCTTATGCTTATAATTGTAATTAAGTCTAATGAAAGGAAAAAGAATATTCTTATCATACTTCAATCTCTAAAAGATTCTAGTAGCTAATTTCTCTTGGTCATCAATAGGAGTAGGTCTCGTCTCTTGAGATCTCGGACAAGGGTTTCTAGATGAAGATGGATTGTTTTCTATGAATTTGACTATGTCATTATCAATGAGTTGTTGCATTCCATTTTAAAAATCTAGACACTCATTAATATTATGGTCATTAGTTTGATGATGTGAGAAAAAATGAGTGTTTGAGGAAGAGGCACCTTTGGATGGATGATAGAGTTTATGTATTGCAAATTACTCCTTAATAATTTGAACTCTAAGGAGATCATCCATGGGTTAATGATGAGGATGTCCTAGACCTTCGGTACTAGCTTGTGTAGGAGGGTTTATAGGGACTTTGATTCCTTGTTCAAAATTTCCAAGTCCTTATCCTCCATAACCTTATTTTGATATTATGTTATAAACACCCCTATAAGAGATTCTTAATTGGGAAGAAGAAGGAGTATTATAATGAACTTCTTGAAAAATTTTAGTGTAAGTACATCTAGAAGGAACCAAGGGAGAAGTAGATGAAGAAGGAATATCCTTTGTTGGGAAATTCTCCTTTCTATCATCATGCATATCTTCTTTGATAGGTTGGGAAAGAAGATCCTTATCATCTAAGGCCTCATCTTTTCTTAATGTTTTGTGGGGAGATAGATCATGAATAAAATGCATAACATCATCTTCTCTACAAATATTTTGATGGT
This sequence comes from Cryptomeria japonica, assembly GCF_030272615.1. NCBI lineage: Eukaryota > Viridiplantae > Streptophyta > Pinopsida > Cupressales > Cupressaceae > Cryptomeria > Cryptomeria japonica. The sequence goes on from NC_081414.1 coordinate 497,747,976, forward strand.
TAAGATAAGCTCTCGGAGAATAAGGGGGATCTAGAGAGATTTAAACACGAATATTTTGACCTTTCCCCTCTTTTGCTAGGGTATGTGTATGAGAAGAAGATGGTGCCATGTTGCTCTTTAATTCTTGCTCTTCATTAGAGAGATCATTGATAGGAGTATTGGCTCTTTCTCCATTCACATGAGATACCTTAGGAGAAGTACAAGTGTTAGGTTTTTCATTAGCATCGCTAGGATTATTATCTACAAAAGCTTTTATGTGATCTACATAGGTAATGCATTTTCCTAAAAATATCACCATAAAACAACATGCATCATGCATAAAAGCTTTGAGATTTAGTTGATTAATAGGAAACATTTTGGAAATTATAAAAATGCAATATACCAAAGTGCTATGAAAGAAAAGAAGCAATGCAAAGTGAAAGAAACCATTATCCAACACACGATTTTGATAAATATAAGTAAAAAACAATGTAATCATATGTAAAATGGCAAACAAATCAGATCTATTAAGTGCTATTATGAATGTCTAAGATCATTTTTGAAAACAAAAGTTACAAATTATGCAACCCACAAATCAAATTAACCAAAATAAATTAGGATTTTTATGAATTTAACCTCTAAATTTATTTAATTTGATTAAAAATATAATCTGAGTGCATACTTGAAAATTAAAATGCATGCAAATCAAATATGAGAACACAAATTAGAAATAGTGGTGTAAGAAGTCGGGTTCACCAAAATGTAATGGTGGAAAATTAGGGTTAGGGTTAAGTTAAGATAATAAAACCACTAAATGACCTAATTAACCATTATATTAGGGAGGTGAGGAATCTAATAGATCTATCCTTGAAAGACTAAGATTCTTACCAGATTCCAAGCTCCTTTTGATAGGGATTTATCCTCCTTAAATTAAATTGATTTGATTATTGAAGATTAGGGCAAAATATGTGATAAATGAAGTGATTTGGCAAAAACAATGAGCTATAGATGTTGCACGGAGCCACCAACCTCATATTTGTTCCCAAAAGTTTGGCCTAATTATTCAGGATTGGGTAGTATCAATTTGCCATGGTCCTGTGAATTTATCGGCGTCAAAAGCTAAACTTGTTCATCTTTGTGAATTCTATTGACCCTATCGAACACAACTCTGTAGCTATTTCCTACACATAGAAAGAAAGGGGAAATTGTTGGGAATGGGGGTTTGCCTAAGTCAAACCCCGATATAGGAATTAACCTTAAATAAAATAATGCAAATATTGAAATAAATATTGAATAGATATATCTCAGATCTACAATTGTTGTTGATAATGATTTTATCTTTGAAAGTAATTACAAATGTTAAATGTAATGGCATGACAAACACATGAACATGAAAAACCCTAATCACACGCACATGCTTACACACGATTGCTTTAATCTTGCTCCACAATGGTTGAAGTATGAATATGCAACATTAAAGATCTTTGAAAATGCTTGATAATGAATGCTTCACAAATGCACAAATATTAGACTGCTTGTAGATGGAGACTTAGATCTAAAATGAATTGATATAATGTCATTATATAAGTGTTTTAAGGTAAATTATCAATTAAGCTGACCTCCAATGGTCATGTATAGCTACAGGGATGAATTATCGCTAGGGAGACACAACAACTACCCCATTTCAAATTGGGGCCTCCTTGAGGGGGACCATGGCATTTTAGGGTATCATGGTCTTGGCCAGGACGTACCATGCCCTTGTCCCACTGCAAAAGGGACCAAAATAAGGTGCCAAGGAGGTGGGTACTCCTGTGTGGGACCCACAATAGGTTATTCATGACATCAAAGTTGGGTAATAAGAACAAATCATACCTAAAGAGGGGATGGGAATAGAACACACTAAAATAGGAGCACAAACATGAGGTGTAAATTGTATTAGTGAGTTTACAAAGCTACACTTGGTTTCAAAAATATTTTTGAAGTGAGTCAAGTTCCACTCCTTAATTTTTTGTTTCAACATGTTGGGTGTTCCTCGTTCCACCACTCCTCCAACAAGTCAATATTTTTTGCATCCTTTAGCCACATGTTTTCAAATTTGAAGACACATCTAACTGGGCTTGGTTCCCCCAAACTGTCCACTTGAATTAGGTAGTGGCTAGATCTAAAACATGGGAGGATGGACCCCTCTAGAGTGAAGGGGAATGAGCTTAGATCCCTAGCAAATAAAAAATTGTCAAGCTTCTCTACAATCTGACTAAAACATAGCCTTCTATTAGTCCATGCGTATGAACCATTAGAAAGGCCAATGTCCATCAAACAATTTCTTTCCACCCAATTTTTAAAATCCTTCTGAGACCGATTCTCACCTATGAATCCACCTCTCTTATCAC